>NW_028270169.1:1616652-1861919 GCF_037043375.1 Chiloscyllium plagiosum
AATCAGTCCTTGCCTTTCCAAATACATGTACATCCTGTCCCTCAGGATTCCCTCCAACAACTTGCCCACCACCGACGTCAGGCTCACGGGTCTATAGTTCCCTGACTTTTCTTAATCACCTTTCTTAAATAGTGGCACCATGTTAGCCAAACTCCAGTCTTCTGGCACCTCATCCGGGACCATCAATGATCCAAATATCTCAGCAAGGGGCCTAGCAATCACTTCTCTAGCTTCCCACAGAGTTCTAGGGTTCACCTGATCAGGTCCTGGGGACTTATCCACTGTTATGCATTTCAAGACATCCAGCACTTCCTCCTCTGTAATATGGACATTTTTCAAGCTGTCACAATCTATTTCCCCACATTCTATATCTTCCATGAACTTCTCCACTGATGCAAAATACTTGCTTAATATCTTCCCCCATCTCCATTCAATATGATCATGGCTGATCATCCAAATAACTTCCCTGGATGTATTTCCAGGAATATCCTCCCTCAGCACAGCTGTAATGCTATCCCCTACCAAAAATGCCACCCCCCCCCCCCCCCCACCTTGCCTCCCTGTAGCATTTGTATCCTGGAACATTAAGCTGCCAGTCCTGCCCATCCCTGAGCCATGTTTCTGTAATTGCTATGATATCCCAGTCCCATGTTCCTAACCATGCCCTGAGTTCACCTGCCTTCCCTGTTAGGCCCCTTGCATTGAAATAAATGCAGTTTAATTTATTAGTCCTACCTTGTCTCTGCCTGCCCTGACTGTTTGACTCACTTCTGTTCTCAACTGTACCAGTCTCAGATCGATCTCTTTCCTCACTATCTCCCTCGGTCCCACCCCCCCACCTTACTAGTTTAAATCCTCCCAAGTAGTTCTCGCAAATTTCCCTGCCAGTATATTAGTCCCCTTCCAATTTAGGTGCAATCCGTCCTTCTTGTACAGGTCACTTCTACCCCAAAAGAGATTCCAATGATCCAAAAATGTGTATCCTTCTCCCATACACCAGCTCCTAGCCATGTATTCATCTGCTCTATCCTCCTATTCCTGCCCTCACTAGCTCGTAGCACCGGGAGTAATCCAGATCTTCCTACTCTCGAGGACCTCCTTTTTAAAATTTCTATCTAACTCTCTGTAATCTCCCTTCAGAATCTCAACCTTTTCCCTTCCTATGTCGTGTTGACATCTATGTTGCATTATTTGAGGGAAGCCTTCAAAGAGTCTTTGAAATGCTCCCTTTGTGCTCCTCTCATTTGAGTGTCTTCCTTGAGCTGGGAAAAGGAGGTTTGCTGTAGCAGTCAGAAATATATCAGAGTTGGTTTTGGATAATCATGGCTCCTATGCTGGTGCTATTAGCTGCTTCAAATCCTCCCAGATAATGTGGAAAATCTATCCCCAAAAGCATTGATAGTACTTCTCATGTTTTGCATGTAGAGGAGCCAGAAGAACTGCCTTATACCCAATGATCTTGGTATCGGCACAGATGTCTTGGTCATCAAAGATGGTCATCCTTAGATGTCCAAAGGCAGTGCTTGCAGATTGAATGCAATGTCAGCCTGAGAAAAAAGGTAGCTTCCCATGTAAGAAAAATGTGTCACCTTTGGGGGGAATTTGTCCATTGATCTTAATGGGTGGATGGACTGGAATTTGACCTGGAATGGGTTGGTAAAGGATTTAAGTCTTCCTGAGGTTGAGACTGAGACCACTTTGGCGGTTGCTTCCATTAAAACCTTCAGTGAGGCTTGAAGATTATATTCCAAGAGAGTGAAGATGACATTCTTGTTCACATACTGAAGTTCCACAAGCAAGATTATAGAGTCATAGAGATATACAGCAGAGAAACAGACCCTTTGGTCCAACTTGTCCATGCCGATCAGATATCCCAACCCAATCTAGTCCCTGTCACTTTCACTTTGGATTTCAACCAGTGGAGGCTGTGGTTGAGACATTTTCTGTCCATCTTGTAGAAAATGCACACACCTTTGGGAAGTTTGTTCTTGACAAGATGAAGAATGGAGGTGATGATGATGGAGAAAAGAGTGGGGATGATGAGATAAACAGAAATTGCTGTAAAAGCTCAACAGATCTGGCAGCATCTGTGAAAAGAAACCAGAGTTAATGTTTTGGATCCAGTGACCCTTTCTCAGAGCAAAGATTTTGCTGCTCGTCAGATGCTGCCTGAATTGCTGTGCTCTTCCAGCACCACTGATCCATATCCCATATGACCCACCTTGGCCAAATTACCATTGGTGAGGAGTGTCATTGACATCTTGTCATGGAGGAGACAGAGAATTTGATGAATTTCAATGGACAGCCAACCTTTGGCAGGGTCTTCCATAGCACTTCCTGAGTGACTGAGTCAAAAGCCTTGGATAGATTGATGAAGGCCATGTAGAGTGGTTGGTGTTCCTCACATTTTTCTTGGAGTTTCCAAGCAGTGAAAATCATGTCCACAGTTCCATGATTTGGTCGGAAGCCACACTGGCTTTCAGGAAAGATTTTCTCTGAGACTGGGAGAAGGCGCCCAGTGAGGATTCAGGCAGATTCCTTAGTCATTCCCACAATCATTTTGTCTCCTTTCTTCAATACAGTGGTAATGGCAGCATCCTTGAGATCGACAGGGATTTCTTCTTTGTCCCAGATTTTCAGGGATAGTTCATGGAGATGGCAGGTAAACTCTGCTCCTCCAAATTTGCAAGTTTCTGTTGGAATTCCTGAAGAAGGGCTCATGCCCGAAACGTCGATTCTCCTGCTCCTTGGATGCTGCCTGACCTGCTGCGCTTTTCCAGCAACACATTTCCAGCTCTGATCTCCAGCATCTGCAGTCCTCACTTTCTCCTCTGTTGGAATCCTACCTACTCCTGCAGCTTTCCCATTCTTCATGTGTCTAATGGTAGCCACACTGGGTGGGAGTCTAAATCATCTTTATGGGCAATTGGGGGATTTCCTCAAACACGTCCTTGTTGACAACTGCATCATGGTTTAGGAGTTCTTTATATTCTCTCCATTAGAGACTGATGTTTTCTCTGTCTCAACAGGGTATCAGTCTAACTCTGCACTGGCTTGAGGCCAATGAAGTTGGGTCCATACATTGCCTTTGTGGCATTGAAGACTCCCTGGGTATCGTGCTTGTCATCAAGGAGTCACAGCTCCTTTGCTTTCTCAGTCCAGCATCAGTTCTTGATTTTCCTTGTTCCTTGTTACTCTGCCTTTGCTGTTTGATGCAACCTCCTCTTTGACTCACTCACTGGTGATATTATAGTCAGGGTAGTTCGGAAGTGACCTGTAGATAGAGTTGTTTTACTTCTGGGGAATGATTTGGCAGAAATGAACATTATAGTTTCACCTGGAATCACAGAAAGTCCAGTTGACGCTAAAGAGGTGGAACAGATGCAGGATCAGGTTCTGACAATGGCTCCTTCATGTGCCATGACTTCTTGGAGGGTTTCTTGTCATGGGGTCTCATGAGTTCTCTTATCCTAGTTTTTCAAACTCACCTCATTACTTGCCTACCACATTCCGATCAGACCCACATTCCCTAGTGCCTCTGCCATTTTTTGAAAGGCCACCATGCACCTAGACAATATCTGACAGTTTGGAGCTGCCCTCCACAGTTGCTGATATTTGCCCTGGAAACATCAGACAAGGGAAATTTGGTTCCTGTTTTGTGGGCAGGGACCTGGATGGAGTGACGTAGAGGCAGGACATCCTCTCCCCCAAGATTAGCAGTGGAGGCCATGACACCAGACACAAGCCCATGCCCAACCTGCTCAAAGCGTCAATGCAGTTTCCACTCTCTGGAGGAATGCCCAGTGCTGTCTGGAGAAGGTCAATGACTTCTTCACACTGCCAAGCTAAGTGCCACCATCTTTTTTCTACTGCCTCACACTCATTCTCTCTGTGCTACTGCATCCACCTCCCACCAAGGGTCAAGCTCTATCACTCTCACTATGGGCTGCATCATCTTCCCCTGTTGCTCTTCCTCACTCCAACGCCCAACACCATTAACCCTGCTTGCTCTTTGAGCTCCTAACCACTTGCTCAGGTGCTCCCCACCTGCAATAATAGCTGGGCCACCCACCTTTATCTCCTGTAATAACTGCATTTCTCATTCCAGGTGGAAAAGAGCACACAGTAGGCAGAATAAGTCTAGATGGAATGTGGGCTACCTGACATTCAGCTCCTCATCCCTTGTGAGCAGAGGATCCTGACTCTGACCTACTCTGAGCGGGGCCTGAACGGGTGTTGAGACTGCCCTTGACTTACTCTGACTGAAGACTATCCCCTTCAATTGACTGAGGACAGCCAACCATGACAAACATCCTGCCTTTGTGTTTGTGCTAAATAGCAAGGCATGACAAAAGTAATGTGAGCCTGGTAACTCTGGCTGAAGGGGCAATGCACAGAAAAGCAAGGCAATGTAAGGCAGGGATGCTGTGTGTAGCATCCGGGTAAAGTGAGTGAGTGCAGTGACAATGAATGAAGAGCCTGGAGGTGCAGTCTGGTCCAGTCAATGAGCTGGGTGTATGTCCATGAGCACACAGTATCGACATGCAGATGGTCTGCACGGTGGCTCAATGGTTAGTACTGCTAACATGCAATGCTACGGACCTGGGTTCGATTCCACCCTCAGACGACTGTCTGAGTAGAGTGTGTACATTCTCCCCGTGAGTTTCCTCTGGGTGCTCCAGATTTCATCCCACAGTCGAAAGACATGCAGGTTAAGTGGGTTGGCCAAGCCAAATTGCCCATAGTGTCCAGTTACAGTAGTTAGATGGTCATTATTAATTCCAGATTCTACTGATCCCCCCATTTAATTCAAATTCCACCATCTGCCATTGCAGCACTGAAATGCAGAAGCATCTTGTAAATGGATCAGAAATGTGCCATGAGGGTTCTTAAAGGCTGGCACTATCAAATGTCACTGTCTGGGGTCTGGGGTATGTATGTAGTCAATGTCCATGGAGCATGCTGTGAGATGTTGGTAGGTGAAAGTGAGGACTGCAGATGCTGGAGATCAGAGTCTAGATTAAAGTGGTGCTGGAAAAGCACAGCAGGTCAGGCAGCATCTGAGGAGCAGGAAAATTGACGTTTCGGGCAAAAGCCCTTCATCAGGAATGAGGCAGGAGCCTCCGGGGTGGAGAGATGAATGGGAGGGGGTGAGGTTGAGGAGAAGGTAGCCAAGGGTATAATAGGTGGATTGAGGAGGGACTGAAGGTGATAGGTCGGTGAGGAGGGTGGAATGAATAGGTGGGAAGGAGGATTGGCAGGTAGGACAGGTCATGAGGATGGTGCTGAGCTGGAAGGTTGGAACTGGGGTAAGGTGGGGGAGGGGAAATGTGGGAACTGGTGAAGTCCACATTGATGCCCTGGGGTTGAAGGATTCCGAGGCGGAAGATGAGGTGTTCTTCCTCCAGGCGTCGGGTGGTGAGGGAATGGCGGTGGAGGAGGCCCAGGACCTGTGTATCCTTGGCAGAGTGGGAGGGGGAGTTGAAATGTTTAGCCACGGGGCGGTGTGGTTGACTGGTGCTGGTGTCCCGGAGATGTTCCCTAAAGCGCTCTGCAAGAAGTCATCCAGTCTCCACAATGTAAAGGAGACCGCATCGGGAGCAACGGATACAATAAATGACATTGGTGGACGTGCAGGTAAAACTTTGATGGATGTGGAAGGCTCCTTTAGGGCCTTGGATGGAGGTGAGGGAGGAGGTGTGGGCGCAGGTTTTGCAATTCCTGCGGTGGCAGGGGAAGGTGCCAGGATGGGTGGGTTGTAGGGGGGTGTGGATCTGACCAGGTAGTCACGGAGGGAACGGTCTTTGTACAAAGTGGAAAGGAGTGGGGAGGAAAATATATCCCTGGTGGTGGGGTCCATTTAGAGGTAATCTGAATATTAGAGGTAAGTTGGGCTGTTAACAAGGCAATTAACAGTCATTGATGACCATCAATTGGCATCTCATCACTGACCAGCGAGAATTTCACCATGCTATTTGTGAAAAGCATAAAGCATGACTGAAATGATCTGTCAAGATGGGCCTCATCAGATTTGTTGCCCAAATTTTCCCCACGTCTCGCCATAGCACATGTTAAGACTCAGTAAGACCATAAGAAATAGAAACAGGAGTAGGCCATTCTGCCCCTCGAGCCTGCTCCACCATTTAAAGGGATCAGGGCTGATCCAACATTCCTCACATTCACTTTCCTGCGCTTTCCCTGTAACCCTTGATTCCCAAAATGATCAAAAATCTATCTATCTCAACCGTAAATATCCACAAGCACTCTGCCCCCAGTCTCGGGGGAGAGTCTCTGTGGCAAGGAATTCCAAATACGCTCAACTTTCTGAAAGAAGGCATCCATCCTTTTCTCAGTCTGAAATTGGCATCCCTTTATTCTGAGACTGTGCCCTCTGGTCCTAGACTCTCTCATGAAGAGAAATATCCTCTTAGCATTTATCTGTCAAGACCCTTAAGAATCCTATAAATTTCAATTCCGTGAGCAGAGTCCCAACTTACTTGACCTTTGTTCATAAGACAATCTCTCCCTACCAGGGACCACGCTTGTGAACTTTCTGTGGACTGAAATGTAATAATATATTTTCTTAAATAAGAGGACCAAACTGCACACGGTACTCTTACATTTTCCACCCTTTGTGTGCGAAGGGGGAGTTTAATAAAACAGAGTTTTAAATTTTACAGTTTTATGTCAGCAGTTTGTAAAAACTATATCTTTTTATTTTTCTGAATTTTTGATTGTGGACTGAAATGGGGAAATAACTGATTTTTCAAACAAACAAGGACTGCAAAAAGGATTGCTGCATGTTACTGAGGGGTAAAGAGTTTATGCAGCTGCTTGTTCGAACAGAAGGCAAGGAGAACTGCAGGTGTGCTGGAGCAGGGGGGGAAGGGTCGAACTGTATAAAGGAAGGTTCAGTTAGCAACAAGTAGCTGATAGGTCTGGGGAATGGTGATTCCTTGTTAGTGAGAAAGGTCTCTGCCTCCCAACAATTATATGATTGGCTCTGAGATTGGTGAACAGCTTTTTGGTGTAAATGATGAAGGGCTTTTGCCCAAAACATTGATTTTCCTGCTCCTCGGATGCTGCCCGACCTGTTGTGCTTTTCCAGCACCACTCTGATCTAAACTCTGGTTTCCAGCATCTGTAGTCCTCACTTTTGCCTTTTTGGTGTAAATGTTTGGCCTGAAGCTATCAGACATCTGGAAAGGAAGGAAGTTTCCTTCTCCCTGCAGAAAAGCTCCAAAATTATATAGATGGGTGGGTGGTCTGGGCAGGAAAGTCGCAGATGGAGTTCAACTCTGATAGGTGTGAGTTAATGCACTTTAGAAGGTCAAGCAGTAAAAGGAAATGGACAATAAACAGGAATATAATGAGAGGGGTAGATGAAGTGAGAAATATTGGCATACAAGTGCCCAGGTTCCTAAGGGTAGCAGTACTGGTTGTAAGATTGTAAAGAAGGATTATGGAATACACTCCGTCATTGGCAGAGGTATAGAATACAAAAGTAGGGATATAATGATGAAACCGTATAAGATATTGGTGAGGCCCCAAATGCTACAGTTCTGGTCACTATGTTACAGGAAGGATGTAACTATGCTGGAGAGAGTACAGAGAAGATTTACTAGAACGTTGCTAGGGCTGGAGAGATTGTGGAGGTTGGGATTATTTTCCTTGGAACAAAGACAGCTGAGGAGTGATATTATTGAAAAGACAGAGTAGACAGGATCAAAAACCAAGCATCATAGATTCAAGTAAAGTGGCAAAAAGATTAGAGGACATGAGGAAAAGCGTTTTTATGCAGAGGGTGGAGACAGAGAGACTAAACTGTTTTAAAAAGTACCTGGATCTGTAAATGGCCAGGAAGATGGGATGAGAAAGGACATCTGGCTGTCTTTGGGTCAGCATGGACAAGATGGGTTGAATGGCCACTTCTGTGCTGTGTCATTTCTAAGGTTCAATGAACTCTGTGAACAGAGACCACTGAATTGACGTCTTTCCCTACACCATAACACTGTTTTTTGTATCTGTATGTATGTATGTGAAGGGGGAATTAATCTGGGTCTAGAAGGCAAGTAAATTGGGGAATTCTGCATACTTTTTAAAACCTTCATCATGTTGGTAACCCTGGGAATAGCAGGGCTTGATTTCTATTGTGTTACGCAAGGGAGGTGTGAAAATACACACACACGCATACTTTAGAAACAGAGAAAAAAATTCTCTGCAGATACTTACCTTTACTTTCTGAAAAAAAAGTTTTACTAATGGGTTCTTCCTGAAGGCAGTAAGATAAAGCATAGAATGTTCTGGAGCTTGGTCCTCTGGTGTTCTGACTGCTGTGGTCAAGTACGACTTTCTCTGCAGGTTTGTAGACACAGCCTGGTCAGGAAATACACTATTCAAACGTCCTTTCAATCATTGATTCAATAGAAGAACAAGGTTTCACTCTGAACTCAGCAAGAGGGTTTTCTTATCAGAAACTTCAAACAACAGCTGGACAGCTTGCTCTTAGCAGGCTTTCCTCCAAGTAAACCAGATATAGTCACTGTTCAAAAACAGGCCCAGCAGGGATCTACAGCAAAGCAAGTTATCACTAGTCATGTGATTTACAGACTCATAGACAGACAGCATAGAAACAGACCCTTCAGTCCAACATGTCCATGCCAACCAGATATCCTATATAAATCTAGTCCCAAATGCCAGCATTTAGCCCATATTCCTCTAAACCCTTCCTATTCACTTACCCATCCAGATGCCTTTTAAATGCTGTAATTGTACCAGCCTCCACCACTTCCTCTGGCATCTCATTCCATACATGCACCACCCTTTGTGTGAAAAAGTTGCCCCTTAGATCCCTTGCAAATCTTTCCCTTCTCATCTTAAATCTATACTTTCTAGTTTGGACTTCCCCACGCCAGAGAAAAGAACTTGTCTGTTTACCCTATTCATAAACTTTTATAAGGTCACCCCTTAGCCTCCAACACGCCAGAGAAAATAGCCCAGACTATTCAGCCTCTCTCTATAGCTCAAACCCTCCAACCCTGGCAATATTTTAGTAAATCTTTTCTGAACCACTTTGGGTTTCACAGGAAGTCTTGTTAAAGAAAACCCCAATGTCTACAGTGAAATTGTAATGAACATTTTACTAAAGAGGTTCCTCCAGATACTTCCACAATATTGAAACTGTTGAATTTTGGGGTCCCTTAAAAACTGAGTTTTTCTGAGATTTCATTGAACAACTATTACAGAAGTAATGAACTTTCCAAAATTTGAATATGGAAAAACAAAGGGAAGATTACAGGAAAAATGGAGGTCATGATTCCCACTGAACTAGTATCAACAGCTTATCCTGCACCAAATGCACCTTAATATAAACATATTGTTATTGAAAAGAAAAGTGTTTTGTTCTTAGAAAGAATAGTAAACTAACCCTCAGATGAAGGTGTGCTTGGGGACAACATTCATCCAACAGCATGAGTGGCTGTCCCATGGCCTATAGTCAAAAGGATTCAGACAATTGAGTGACATAGAGAAAATACCTGCCCCAAGAAATATGATATAACAGTAAATGCCAGGGCAGAGGAAGTTCTCCCAGAGGGTAGTTCTCATCAAACAAAACTTGTAGGCAGCACTTCTCATCAAGTGGTCCACAGAGCAGACTTCATCAGGCACAAGGATGACCCATGGAAGTGAGAGAGCAGGATATGTTTCCACTACTTTAATAACACCAAAATACTCCATGTCAAAAGCCTGTGTCCCCTCTGGTATCAATGAACCATTCTTAATTGTCACGGTTAGAATCATAGAATCCCTACAGTGTATTGAGTCTGCACCAACCCTCCGAAGACCATCCTACTCTTCACCCATAACCCTGTATTTCCCATGGCTAATCCCCTTAATCTGCACATCTCTGGACACTATGAGTAATTTAACAAGGCCAAACCACCTAACTAACCTGCGCATCTTTGGACTATGAGAGGAAACCAGAGCACCTGGAGGAAACCCATGCAGACACAGGAAGAATGTGCAAACACCATCACTGAAGACTGAAATTAATCCCTGATATCTGGTGCTGTGAGGCAGCATTGCTATCCACTGAGCCAACATGCCAAAGTTGTTTACCTTTTTTTGTCTAATTAACTAATGTATCATGTCTGAACTATTGTTTCTTGACAAATCCAATGAACTAGCAAAATATTACTAAGTACGTATGAGAGTGAACCCCTATAATGAACAAAATAAATTTATTTTTCCCAAGCACACTAAAGAAAGTGTCTTAGTAACAGTGCCATTGTCTATTTAGGGTAGTATCATTCCCTGTTATTATGGCCCACTTGGGAAAGTGGCTGATTCTCAAACCCCACCAACACGTGGAGCCCCTACAAAAGTTAATTATTTTTAAAAAATATACAAAGTCCCTAATTTACCTCTCTGATACAATCAGCATAGAAAGCACCGGCCGGTTTCCTTTACTTGACAGGAACAACTATTTCTTACAAATAAATAAATTCTAATCGCAGGCAAAATACAACTATGAATTAGTGATACGAAAACAGAAGTTGCTGGAAAAGCTCAGCAGGTTTCACAGTATCCGTGGAGAGAAATCAGCGTTAACGTTTCGGGTCTGAGGAAGGGTCACTGGACCCTTGGATGCTGCCAAACCTGCTGGGCTTTTCCAGCAACTTGTTTTTGTTTTGATTTACAGCATCTGCAGTTCTTTCAGTTTTTGTGAATTATTGATATACAACTCTACTAGTAAAAGCTTTAAGTTCCTTTAAAGCCCCTAGACATACATACATACAGACACAGACAAAAACAAAGGTGTAAAGCTAGAACAGGAACACTAAGGAAACATCACCAGCCCACAGGATTTAATAAGTTGCACTTATTGCTTCCCAAGATCTGATGTTTTGCAATCACTGTTCCGGATTCTCTTACTTCTTTTCAAGAGGCACTGGGTTATTGGTAGACTAATTGCAATGTCTATGAGTTACTGGTTAAGAGCAACAGGTCACAACAACTGGTGAAAGGAAATAACTGACTGTCTTCAAGCTTCAGGTACTTTTATTACGACGGTATAAAGACACAGCTTGCTTTTTCCAGTCTAGACATTTTGTGCCTCTGAATCATTCACACCTACAAGCTGTTCAGCAGCTCAGGAACCAAACAGAGAGTTGGTCTTCAGGCTGTTAATCTCTGACATCAGCCTCTGACATGTCACAAGTGCACAAACCAATCAGCACTCTGTTGCTAGCCAAATCTCACCCTGCACACAAACTCTGGTGCTATGGTGTCTTCTCTCTCCTCCCCTACTACTTGAACAAAGCAGCAGTGTAAACACAACTTACAACGAGCTTCAGTAACTTGCTTTCTAAAGGTATTGCAATTCCTTCCACAGTCCTTGTTTTTCAAAACAATCTTTTTTCAGTTCAGTCCACAATCAAAACTACAAAAAAATAGAAAGGTATGGTCTTTCTGGCAGCAAACATAGGAACAGGGATAGGTCATTCAGTCCAATAAGTCTGACCTACAATTCAATTAGATCATAGCCAATTTTCTCTTGTGCGAGAAAGTGGCATTATCTCATATCTTTTGATGTCTTTAGAGTTTGGTAGATTCCTGGAGACTGTCTTGAACCTGCTCAATGATTGAATTTTCACACCCCTCCAAGGTAGAGAATTCCAAAGATTCACCACCCTCTGAGTGAAAAAAATTCTCCTCATCTCAATCTTAAAATGTCTACCCTTTATCCTGAGATTGTACCCTTGATTCTACAGGCACCGGCCAGGGGAGACATTCTATCTACATCCAGCCTGTATAAACATCAAAGTTTCAATGACATCACCTCTCATTTTTCAAGACACAGAGAATATAGACACAGGTTTTTCAATTTCTCCTCATAAAATCAGCCTCCCATCCCAAGGATTAACCTTGTAAACCTCTGCAAATGCACAGTCACTGTTTCTTTTAAGTCATTTCAAGCATTTTTCAAAAAGCATATTTCCAGTACAAAACTTAAAATCACATCTATTATGAGGAAGAGTATGAAAACATGTAAACAGAGAGCAAGAGAGAGCACAGCAGAGAGAGATACAAACAGAGAGGGAGATGAGAGAAAGAGACAGATAGAGAGAGATATAGAAAGAGAGATAAAGAGACATACAGAGAGAGAGAGCCAGGAGATAAGAGCAAGGCAATGGGAGATATACAGTACAGGGTAAAAACAATGACTGCAGATGCTGGAAACCAGAGTCTGGATCAGTGGTGCTGGAAGAGCACAGCAGTTCAGGCAGCATCCGAGGAGCTTCGAAATCGACGTTTCGGGCAAAAGCCCTTCATCAGGAATAAAGGCAGTGAGCCTGAAGTGTGGAGAGATAAGCTAGAGGAGGGTGGGGGTGGGGAGAGAGTAGCATAGAGTATAATAGGTGAGTGGGGGAGGGGATGAAGGTGACAGGTCAGGGAGGAGAGGGTGGAGTGGATAGGTGGAAAAGGAGATAGGCAGGTAGGACAAGTCCGGACAAGTCATGGGGACAGTGCTGAGCTGGAAGTTTGGAACTAGGGTGAGGTGGTGAAGGGGAAATGAGGAAACTGTATACAGTATACAGTATACAGTACAGACAAACAAACAGATACACAGACAAAATGAGAAGGGAGAGAGGCAGAAGGAAAGAGAGATGCTGGGAGAGACAGACAGAGAGGCAGAGATACAGAGAGAAAGAGTCATAGAGAGAATTACAGAGACTCAGACACAGAGAGAGAGAGAGAGAGAAAAAAAAACAAAGGGAGGGACAGAGTGAAAAAGAGAGATGGAGAGAGAGATACAGATACGCTCCACTCTCTGTACAACTGTTTTTAGATATTGAAGCTGTCTCCGAGGCAACATTTTCCAATTCTTTCACCCAATGGCACTGAGAGAGAAACTGTTTCCTGGTGTCAAGACTCTTGTTGCTAATCCATCGCTGGGATCAGGAGGGAGAAACACAATGTCCACTTTAATTTTAAGATCACTGAAAGACACCTTTATATTTGTTGATAAATAACAAACAAATCCACGAAACAGCAGTCTAGCTTAGGATGGGGCTTGTTCTTTATTTCAAACTGTGGTTTAAATCTCACAGAAATTACAACAATCCTCAATCACCATCCTGCCCAAGATTGAGAAACAACATCTGGATTTGACACAAGCCGAAACTAGATAACATTCAGACCTGGGTCCATCCACACTGGGACTCAGGCCAACCCAGAGATGGTCACATCTGGATCAGCTGAAGTCCTGTTTGCAGTTGCTGCTTTTTTCTATCAGCTGGAGACCAATTGCCTGTCTCCTGATGCTGTGAGCTGATTAACACTCTGTTATGCAGAAACACTGCATAAACTGAACCCAGCAACTAACCATGAAGAGATTCACTAAATAGAAGGGATACATTAATCCTGTTTAACACTTTATAAGGCAGGATGGGGTTTCCTGCCCCATCCAAGTGGCCCGCCCAATGCTATGCACTGTTTGAACCTTACAATGCTCTCAGTCGGTTCATTCTAAATTATCATTGAATGACTCAACAACTCTAACACCTCATGTGAAAATAATGCATTTATTTCTACATGATCCTGCCTATATAATTGCAAATGCCATACAATGTTTCATCTATAAAGTGCCATATTCTAAGTAAGAATGAATTCTTTATTGAACCATTGAAAAATCTGTTTCCTATTTCAGAAAAAAGGGCAATGGCTAACTATTTGCCTTGCAACTGACACAACTGATACAACACTGTTGTAATAAAGTCACAGTAACAAAATCACTGCCTGCTCAAAGTCATGTTCAGAATTGATACTGAATCTCTAGATTCCATAAATACCTAGACTCTCCTGAATGATGACATAGTAGTTGCTTTAATTTGGAGTAAATGGAGAGCTCATCTGATTTATAGAAAGGCACAATTTTGAATTTAAAAATTGCTTATTAAAAAATATCCAACAGTTGTTTTCAAGCAGCAAATTAATTTTGCCAATAAAAACACCCAAAACTGACCAGAGAAATCTTACAACACAGCCACCAATTCCCATTACCTTTCCCCTATCAAACAATCATATCCTAGTGCAGGTCTGATGCCCAATTCAACAAGCTCCCTGCATGTGACAAAGTGAGCAACACAACTCACAATTAAGGCCACTGCTCCAACCTTCCTGTGCACAGCATTCACACCCCATCATCGTTCAACAGCATCGCATCCATCACCACTTGACAGTTTCACCCATCGTCATTCAGCACTGAGTCATCCAGTTAAAGTAGTTGCACCCAATGAAATCAGGCAGATGTTTGTGTACTTGCATGTCTGGAGGGCTTTTGCGGTGCAGCAGTAGTGTCCTTACCTTTAGACCAAAATGGCCTGGGTTTAAGTCTCACTTGCTCCTGAGATACATCTGAACAGGTTAATTAAAAATATTGATGTGCATCTCCATTAATATGCCTTGGCAAAGTTCACTCAGGGTTCTAGGTGCATTCTTCAAGGGTTCGGAACTGCTTTTGGTTGAATACGACTGGATAATCAGTGATTGGAAAGGTTTAAAATTATCTGATAGGATGGAATACAATCAGAATAAACTGTTTAATAAATGAGTGCTATTTAGAATGAAATAGTTAGACCAGGAACACAACGAATTTGTTATTTGGCCTGTGTGTTGTCAATTTGTGATTGTGTTGGCAAAGGCCACATAAAAACAGGTTAGACATAGACATTAAGAAGAATTAAGTGATTTACAAATAAAATTGGGATGCTGCTCATGTGAGATCAATGCCAACATAAACTGGTTAGATGGATAGTATTTCTATGTTGTAAATTCTATTTAATACTTTCAGGCTGTTAAATGTACCAAAACAGTTTAAACTTCTCACTGGAGACTCCCCATTGCAATGTCATCCAGCAAGCCAATTTCACCATTTGTTTCATTGTGGTTGTTGGCTGAAGGACCATCCTTGTGTTGGTCTAACAGTCTTACCCTCTGGTAGTCTCAGTGACAGGCTCGTGTTGGCCAGATCTCCATCTCTCAGTTCCAGCCACACAGTTCAGAGGGAGGGACATAGTCCCCTGTAGGTGGCAACACTGCGGCCAGACTGCAACACTGCTGTGTGCCTGTAGGTGGCGGTATTGTGGCCAGGCTGCAGTACCACTAGGTGTCTGTAGGTGGGGCCACAATTTTAATATTAAACCATTGAGCAAATAGTGAATTAAATTATGAAAAATTCTCATTAAAGTTTTCAAATAAATCCTCCAAATTACTAAGACATTCTTAAATCCTGAATAATAACCAATCAAATGCTAAATGAGAAATTGGGTTCATGGCAATAACCAATGTGATACTGAGTCTAAAACAGAGCACAGGAAGATCTCAGATTATCTTCTGCGCTGTAATCTAAACTGGTACGTCAGTGCACTGAGGAGAAACACTCACCACCCATTTCTTGAAGTGTGGACATTGAGTGAATTGGGTTAAGTTTGGATTTAGTTAAATAAAATCAAAAGATAAAAGTAAAATATCCTGGAAATTGAGTTTCTGTTGCTGCCTGAATGCCACATTTCCAGCTTTTGTTGCCCTTCCATTATGATTGTAAAGCGTAGGAGATAGATTAGCTAACCACAGGCTGGGGACTGAAACCTGGGCCTCCTGGTCTGTGTCAGGACTAATTCACTTATATCATTTATTTAACACTGAATCATCTGACCAAAGAACAGAATATGGAATTTGCAAAACAGAAACTGGCCATTTTGTTCAATTGATTTGTGCCAGTGTTTAAGCTCCAGAAAAGCTTTGTGCCACATGCTAGTGAAGCGAGGGACAGGGAGAGCGCGGAGCTGAACACGTGGCTGCAGGGATGGTGCAGGAGGGAGAGTTTTGGATTCTTGGATAATTGGAGCTCTTTCTGAGGAAGGTGGGACCTCTACAAGCAGGATGGTCTTCACCTGAACCAGAGGGGTACCAACATCCTGGGGGGAAATTTGCTAATGCTCTTCAGAGGGCTTAAACTAATGCTGCAGGAGGATGGGAA
Organism: Chiloscyllium plagiosum; assembly: GCF_037043375.1. Lineage (NCBI taxonomy): Eukaryota > Metazoa > Chordata > Chondrichthyes > Orectolobiformes > Hemiscylliidae > Chiloscyllium > Chiloscyllium plagiosum. The sequence goes on from NW_028270169.1 coordinate 1,632,698, forward strand.
CCTGAATTGTAGTTTCATATCCAGGCGGTTGAGGGCAGTGAGGTCAGGGGTAGGTTTACAAGGTCACAAGTGGGCACTGGCAATTAGGATGTTGGTTTGAAATGTGTGGACTTTATTGCCAGGAGCATCCAGAATAAGGTGGGTGAACTTGCAGCACGGTTTGGTACCTGGGATTTTGATGTTGTGGCCATTTCAGAGACATGGCTGGAGGAGGGACAAGGATGATTGTTGCAGATTCCTGGATTTAGATGTTTCAGTAAGAACAGAGAAGATGGTGGGGGTTGGGGGGGGGGGGAGCGGGGGGGGGGGGGGGGGTGGTGGAATTGTTAATCAAAGATAGTATTACAGCAGCTGAGATAACATTTGAGGACTCATCCACTGAGGTAGTTTGGGCTAAGGTTAGAAACAGGAAAGGAGAGGTCACCCTGTTGGGAGTTTTCTACAGGCCTCCGAATTGTTCCAGTGATGTAGAGGAAAGGATAGCAAAGATGATTCTGGATAGGAGCAAGAATAACAGGGTAGTAGTTATGGGGGACTTTAATTCCCCCAACGTTGACTGGGAATACTTTAGTTCAAGTAGTTTAGATGGATCAGTTTTTGTTCAATGTGTGCAAGAGGGTTTCCTGACACAGTATGTAGACAGGCCAACAAGGGGCGATGCCATATTGGATTTGGTACTGGGGAATGAACCTGGCCAGTTGTTAGATTTGGGGGTAGGTGAGCATTTTGGCGATAGTGACCACAATCGGTTATGTTTGCAATGACAATCGGCAGGGATAGGTTATACCGCTGGGAAAGAAGTATAACTGGGCACAAGGCAATTATGATGCAATTAGGCAAGATTTGGGATTCAGGGGATAGACACACTTGAAATGTGCGACTTATTAAAGGAACAGCTACTGCGGGTCCTTGATACGTATATATCGATCAGGCAGGGAAGTAGTTGTCGAGAAAGGGATCCACGGTTTACTAAAGAAGTTGAAGCTCTTATCAAGAGGAAGAAGGAGGCTTATGTGAGGATGAGGTGTGAAGGCTCAGACAGGGGGCTTGAGAGTTATAAGTTAGCCAGAAAAGATCTAAAGAGAGGGCTGAGAAGAGCCAGGAGAGGACGTGAGAAGTTGTTGGCAGATAAGATCCAGAAAAATGCTAAGGTCTTCTATAGGTGTATTAGGAATAAAAGAATGACTAGAGTAAGATTAGGGCCAATCAAAGATAGTAGTGGAAAGTTGTGTGTGGAATCTGAGGACATGGGGGAAGCGCTTAATGAATACTTTTCATCAGTATTCACATTGCAAAAGGGCAATGTTAATGAGAATACGGAGATATAGGCTACTAGATTAGATGGGGTTGAGATTGACAAAGAGGAGGTTTTAGTAATTTTGGAAGATCTGAAAATAGAAAAGACCTCTGGGCCGGATGCAATTTATCCTCGGATTCTCTGGGAAGCCAGGGAGGAGATTGCAGATTGATTTTTGTTATCATTGTCGTCAGGTGTAGTACCAGAAGACTGGAGGACAGCAAATGTCGTTCCCTTGTTTAAGAAGGGAAGTTGGGACAATCCTGGTAATTATAGGCCTGTGAGCCGTACTCCGGTTGTGGGTAAGGTGTTGGAGAAGATTATAAGAGATAGATTTATAACCATCTGGAAAGGAATAAATTGATTAGAGATACGTTTTTGTGAAGGGTAGGGCATGCTTAACTGACCTTATTAAGTTCTTTGAGAAGGTGACAAAACAGGTGGATGAAGGTAAAGTGGTTGATGTGGTGTATGTGGAGTTCAGTCAGGTGTTTGATAAGGCTATTGCACAAAATACGGAGTTTTGGGATTGAAGGTGATTTAGCAAATTGGGTCAGAAATTGGCTAGCTGAAAGAAGACAGAGGGTGGTAATTGATGGGAAATGTTCATCCTGGAGCTCAGGTGTGCCTCAAGGATCTGTTTGGGGGTCACTGCTGTTTGTCATTTTTATAAATGATCTGGATGTGAGCGTAGAAGGATGGGTTAATAAACTTGCAGATGACACTAAGGTAGGCAGAGTTGTGGATAATGCCGGAGGATGTTCTGGGTTACAGAGGGACATAGATGAGATGCAGAGCTGGGCTCAGAAGTGGCAAATGGAGTTTAATGCTGAAAAGTGTGAGGTAGTTCACTTTGGAAGAAATAACAGGAATGCAGGGTACTGGGCGAATGGTAAAATTATTGGCAGTGTAGATGAGCAGAAAGATCTTGGTGTCCAGGTGCATCAATCACTGAAAGTTGCCACTCAGGTTGATAGGGTTGTTAAAACGGCATATAGTGTGTTGGTGTTTATTGGTAGGGGGATTGTGTTTCAGAGTCACGGGGTCATGCTTCAGCTGTATGAGACACTGGTAAGGCCACACCTGGAGTATTGCATACAATTCTGGTCACCGCGTTATAGAAAGGATGTGGAAGCTTTGGAAAGGGTTCAGAGGAGATTCACTAGGGTGTTGCCTGGTATGGAGGGAAGGTCTTACGAGGAAAGGCTGAGGTAACTGAGGCTGTTTTCATTGGAGAGAAGAGGGTTGAGAGGTGACTTAATCGAGACGTATAAGATAATAAGAGGGTTAGATAGGGTGAACAGTAAGAGCCTTTTTCCTCGGATGGTGAAGGCTAACATGAGGGGACATAGCTTTAAATTGAGGGGTGATAGATTTAGGACCGATATCAGTGGTAGTTTCTTTACTCAGAGTGTAGTAAGGGCATTGAACAGCCTGCCTGCAACAATAGTGGACTCGCCAACGGTAAGGGCATTTAAATGGGCATTGGACATACATATGGATAATTATGGAACAGTGTAGATTAGATGGGCATGAGATTAATTTCACAGGTTGGCGCAACATCAAAGGCCAAAGGGACTGTACTGCGCTGTAATTGCTATGTTCTAAATGTTTTACACAATCTGCATCATTCCACCCTAACATTGCTAATAAAAGGCAAGATTTAGAAGTTTGTGTGTATACAATGTCTGACTGAGCAATGGATAGCTGACTACCAGACACAGAGCCACCAACAGGTGGCAGCAATACCACATTTGGCGTGAAATGGCAGTGAGTCAGGAACAGTCACACGACAGACACTGAGAGGATTGAGGGATGAAGTGAAGCTGCTGAGATCAGGTCCACCTCTTAATTTATTATAAGATCAAAAGGCATAAGAGGATGACATTCAGCCCATTGTGCCCAAGTTAGCTCTCTGAACATCTGTTTAATTAGGTCTGCACCCTCCATCATGCTCTGGAACCCTGCATATTTTTCCTTTGAGTGTTTATCCGCTGTCCATTTGTAAGTTACTATTGAATCTGTTTCCACCACCCTTTCTGGCAGCGCATTCCAGATCACAACAGCCCACTGTGAAAGATCCATGTTCACACAGACAGGGCTCTGGTTCCTGGGATACTCCTTCCAACAGTCTTAACGAAACTTGTGGCCAGTGTCCAGGTAGCCGGACTCGGAGTTTCAGAAATTTCTCCTGAGCTCCGGTCCCTAATCCAGGAGCTGCTCCTGGGTCTCGGTCACCGGCTCAGATTTGCTTCACACTTGGGAAGGATCAGACCTGTGGAGGAATGAGTGAAACTATCTCAGAGAAAGTTTGATTTGGGTGAAAGGCTGAAGCAATATTGAAGGTGCAGCTGGTGCAGAGACTGGACAAGAGGTGGCAAAGCACAGAGAGCAGGTGCTGCTAGAGAGACCATTCAGGAGACCCGGGCTCAGTACAGACAGATTAACGTGTTCTGGGATGTCCATTCAGAGCAAGAGTTTAAGTGAAAAGTGTCTCTGATCAGGAATAATTCTTGTTCAATTAACCTTTCTGATGGGTCACCCCGAACTCACTGCAATGCCAGATGTATTCCCAGGACCTTGTGCTGAAGATGATGGGGGTGCCAAATCTGCCATGTTTGAGCACCTACAGCCAACCTATCTGGAATTCCCAATAAAATGTGTTTGGATTCTAGTGGATTCTGATGCAACTCCATATTGAAGTGAGATAGTTGTATGTCAGTCACAGGGGTGACGATGGCTAAGTCACTCTTGCTCACTAGTTGCACACTGACTGGTTATTCTCAGATGTAGAAACTACTCCTCACTCAGTGTCCCAGACAGAAGTGAAGTCTGTTGTGGGTCAAAGCTGCTTTTGAGGAGCAGATATCATAAGAAACTGGGAATCCAGCAGGAAGGGGAAGGGTAGTGAGTTGTAGCTGGAGGAGAGACAGTGATGGGGAGGAGGAGATGGAGGAGGAGGGGTGTGAAGGGGAAGTGAAGAAGGTGAGGGGGAGGGGGTGAGTGATGGGGAGGGACGTGGGGGGATGAGAAGAAAAATAATGGGGGAGATTGTGGGCAAGGTGGAAGTATGGGAGAGTGAGGTGGAAGTGAGGGCAAGTGTGAGTGAAGAGGAGGGAGGTGGGAGTTTTTCAACAGCTATTGGAATGTGTAAGTGGTTTAAATGGAAGCTTTACTACCATTTCATTCAATATATGCATCCTAAACGTCTATCGAGTTATCTCGCACTCAAACGACATAATTACCAACATAAACTCAATGTTAGAGGAAGAAATGAAACAGAAACAGAGAGGGAGACTGGATAAAAAGTTACAGAGTGACAGGGAGAGAGGGGGATAGACAGACACAGAAAGAGAGAGTGAGGGACAGAATGATACAGAGCAAAGATAGAAAGAGAGAGACAGAGAGAGACAAAGAGAGTGTGCATGTTCTGTGCCCTGTCTACTATTGCTGATTGCTTGAATTGTGCAGTCTGTGACTATCTCACCTTGGGAACTGCAGTAATCCCTCTCCATCTGGTCCTTTAGAGGCCATTTCAGCCTCTCCAAGCTGCCTCTTGCCGGCCTGACTCAGTGCAGTGAGCACTCTATCTCTGAACAGTTCTGGAGGTGATGACCCTCCATTTGACCTCCTCTGTGGAATATTCCAAACTATTGTGAATGTTTAAAGAAGTCAAACTTCTCTCTTCCAGACGACACCAGTTTTGTAAGGGGTGAATCAGCTTCTGGGTTAGCTTGCTGCAGGACAGTACAATTAGACACAAGCATTAGCTGGTTAATGACAGAGAGCGATAGCTCGCTGGTACTGCCCATGTGACCAACCTGTTACCCCTCAGGTCCTCCAGCTCCTGCTGCAGTAACTCCATTCCCTGCTCTGCCTCCTGCAGCTTCCTCTTGAGAACGTGGATCTCCTGCTGTGCCTCACACTTGATTTCGTTAGCCACCACCACAGCCGTCTGCAGGTCTGCCTGAAAGTGATGCCACTCCTCAGCCTCCTCCTGCCCAGAAAGGAGAACAGATTCATGAGACCATAAGACATAGGATCAGAAATTAGGCCATTCAGCCCATCGGGTCTGCTCCTCCATTCAATCATGGCTGATAAGTTTTTCAACCCCATTCCGTTGCTTTCTCCCCATAATCCTTGATCCCCTTGATACGCAAGAACCTATCTCTCTCTCTGTCTTAAATATACTCCGTGACCTGGCCCCCATAGCCTTCTGTGGCAATGAATTCCATAGATTCCCCACTCTCTGGCTGAAGAAGTTTCTCCTTATCTCCATTCTAAAAGGTCTTCCTTTTAATCTAAAGCAATGCCCTTGGGTCCAAGTCACCTTCCTAATGTCTACTTTGTCCAAGCCATTCAGTATTCTGCATATTTCAATTAGATCTTCCCCTCATCCTTCTCAACTCCATCGAGTATAAGTCACTGAATTCATCAGATAGTCTGGAGTCTTTCCTCACCTTTATTGTTCTCCATGAACTAGATGTGAGAATAACTGAAAGCTAATCATTGTTTGCATTCATAGTTGTCTCTCGAGAAGGTGCTGGTGAGGCACTTTCCTCATTACACTGAATGGTGTGCATGGCTATTCAGAGGGAGGTTTGAGTCAGTCACATCTCTATGGTTCGAAAATCACGTGGAGGTCAAGTGGTAGATTTCCTTCCCTAAAGGATATCAGTGAACCAGATGGGTTTTTACAAAATAACTTGTAGTTTCATGATCACCATGACTAAGAGAAATTTGCAATTCCAGATTTCTTTTATTTAATTAAATATAAATTGCCCAGCTGCCACAGTGGAAGTTGTAGCCATGTTCTGGAAATCTCTGATTTTCTGATGTAACCACTAAATAGCTACTGCAACAAGACATTCAGGACGATGATTAACTAGCACATGACCAACACAAGCTTGTAAACTTGAGATCATCCAAAACTTCTGCTGTCTTAACTCACACCAAGTCCCAGTTTCCTCTCAGCTCTCTAACTCACACTGGCCCCATATCAAGTAACAACATGATTTTAAAGTCACCTCTTCCATGGCCTTACTCACCTTCTCTCTGTAATCTCCTCCAACTCTCCATTCTTCCAATCCTCATCTCCTGCACACACTTCAATTTTAATTCTGGCTGGGTCCTCAATTACCAAGGCCTCAAACTCTGGAATTTCCTTCTTCTATCTCCCCCCTCTATCTCACAGTCCTCCTTAAGATGCCCCTTGCAACATATCTCTTTAACCACCATTTTGGTCACCTGACCTAACATCACCTGATGTGGTCCAATGCAGTACCTTGCTTTAAAATGCTCCTCTGAAGTTGCTCAGGTGGTTTCCAGATACAAAGATGATTAGAAAGTTGTTTTTGATGATGATCAGAGTCTCTTGTCTTACTCAATAAAACATTCACACAATCTAATATACAAATTAAGGATTATAAACCAATTGTGTTGGAAATAGTATATTGGCATGGTTAGAGAATTGGCTCATGGGCAGGAAACAGCAGGTGGAGATAAGGGGCTCTTTCTCAGGTTCGCAAACTGTCACCAGTGGAGTTCCACAAGGATCAGTGCTAGGACCACAGCAATTTACAACACATATTAATGACTTGGAGGAAGGAAGCAAATGTATGCAACCAATCTGCAGATGGCGCAATAATAAGTGGAAAGACAGGTTGTGAGAGGGATACAAATGGTTTACAGAGAGACGCTGAGAGGTTAAGTGGGCAAAAAGTTTGCAAAAAGAGTATAATGTGTAAAAATGTAAAGTTGTTCATCCTGGAAGGGAAAACAAAAAACAGAATATTATTTAAATGGAGAAAAGCTGAAGAAAGCTGCAATACAAAAGGACCTGGGAGTACTTGCGAATGAAAAACAGAAACATAGAAAGCTAGCACAGAGGTGCAGCAGGTAATCAGGAAGGCTAATGGAATGGTGACCCTTATTTCAAGGGGTTTGGAGTATAGGATTAGGGAAGTTTTACTGCAACTGTACAAGGTACTGGTGAGACCACATACGGAGACCACATATGTGAGCGGTTTTGGTCCCCTTATTTAAGATATTATTTCACGGGAAGTGGTTCAGAGAAGGTTTACTAGGATGATCTCGGGGATGGAGGGATTGTCTTATGAGTAAAAGCTAAACAGGTTGGGACTGTACTCACTCACTGGAGTTTAGAAGAATGAGAGGTGATCTTATTGAAACATTTCGGATTCTTAAGGGGCTTGACAGGGTCAATGCTAAGGGAATGTTTCCCCTGATGGGAAAGTCTAGGTCCAGAAGGCATAGTGTCAGAATAAAGATGTACCAATTTAAGACTGGGATGAGGAGGAATTTCTTTTCTCAATGGGTGGTAAGTCTTTGGAACTTCTTACATCAGAGAGCTATTGGGGCACAGTCCTTGTGTATATTTGAGGCTGAGATAGAGAGAGTTTCTTGATTAGTTGGGGAATGGAGGTTTATAGGAAAAATCAGGAAAATGGAGCCTGTTGTGAGTTAAGATATGAGCAACAGAGGTTTGTAAGAATGAGGGTAGAATTTGGGAGACCACCCAGGTGTGAGCAGAATTGTCAAGTCTTAGTGGTAACGAAAGAATGGATGAGGACTTCAAGACCAGATGAGCCACGGCATAGAGGAAAGTCAAATAATGTTACAGAGCTGGAATTAAGCAGTTCTAATGATGACATGAACAAAGTGGAAGCTTACCTTGGGATCAAACCAAGAGTATGAACAGAAGGACAATCTCAGACTATTGCCAAGGAGAGGAATAAAGTCAGTAATTAAAGAGTTTGGAACAGAGACTGGACGCAATGGTGAAAATAGCCAGAGCAGGGAATTGGTTCGGACTCCTGGGATCAGAAACCACCCACATTCTTGAATGGATCTGGACTTGTCCCTAATGCATGGAAATCTAGATCTTTATCCATGAGCCATTATAAGTATGAGCAGATCTGTCCAAATATCCAGTTTGGACCAATGCAGGATACCTTTCAGCTGTTGTATTATTGTGTATAGCTCTAAAGTGGGCAGCACGGTGGCACAGTGGCTAGCATTGCTGCCTCACAACGCCAGTGACCCGGGTTCAATTCCCACCTCGAGCAACTGTCTGTGTGGAGTTTGCACATTCTTCCCGTGTCTGCGTGGGTTTCCTCCGGGTGCTCCGGTTTCCTCCCACAGTCCAAAAATGTGCAGGTTAGGTGAATTGGCCATGCTAAATTGGCCGTAGTGTTAGGTGAAGGGGTAAATGTAGGGGAATGGGTCTGGGTGGGTTGCTTTGCGGAGGGTTGGTGTGGACTTGTTGGGCCAAAGGGCCTGTTTCCACACTGTAAGTAATCTAATCTAAAAATCCTACTCAAAGCAGATTGAAGTGAGAGGTGCAACTGGGGTCCTGCTTTCACTCAGGACAGTTTTACTGACCTTCATTTTTTTGTTAGACATCTTAAGTTGCTTCTCCAATTCCCGTTTCTGCTGTTCTAAAGTCATCACTTTCCCTGAAAAGAAAAGGAATTAATCAATGCATTAATCAATTAATTAGTACACCACAGTCCAGCTAGGCTCAGGTGCAGAGGTGCTGGCATACCCCGATGCCTGAACACAGTTCCTATTATAAATGTCTGACTTGGGTCCAGAAACAATTGCAAATTCTTTACATTTTTGTACTGTAATAAAATACAGAATTCTTTAGGGATTTATTACATTTCTAAAAGAAAAATGAAATTTGAACAATAAAGTAAATATTGCATATTGGCTGGTAGAATCTGCAATATCTGTATTGACATTACAAGCATGGAGTCACATCAGGAAACAGGAAAGGGTTCGCGAGTGACAGTCGGTTTGTCACATTTTATGTCAGGACAATGTGGTGAAGCAATTAAAATAATGGAATATTAGGACAAAACCAAATAACAGGTGCAAACCTCATGGAGGAGGATCTACATTGGGCGGAGGGTAGAAAAGAGCAGTTGATAAAGGCAATGAGATTTCAGAAAAGATTTGAGAAGCACAGAATTGGGCAGAGAAAAGGTGAATACAGAATGCTACTTAGACAGTATTATAAGAAAACCAATGAAGTTAACAAAGACTAAATTTACATTTTTATTAATTCACGGGTTATGGGCTTCACTAGCTGGCCCAGTATTTATTACCTGTCCCTAGTTGCCCCTTGAGAAAGTGGGGGTGAGCTGCCTTCTTGAACCACTGCAGTCCATGTGCTGTATGTAGACCCGCTATGTTTTTAGGGAGGAAATTCCAGGCTTTTGACCCAGTAACACTGAAGGAATAGCGAAATATCTCCAACTCAGGATGGTGGGTGGCTTGGAGATCAACTTGCAAGGGCTGATCCTGCCATGTGTCTACTGTCCTGTTCTTCTAGTTAGAAATGGTTGTGGATTTGGAAAGTGCTGTTTAAGGATCTTGGATGAATTTCTGCAGTAGACGGTACACATTACTGCTACTGAGCATTGGTGAAGGGAGTGGATGTTTATGGATGCAATGCCATTCAAGTGGGCTGCCTTGTCCTGGATAGTGACAAGTTGTTGGAGTGTTGTTGGAGCTGCACCCATCCATGCAAGTGGGGAGTATTCCATCACACTTTGATTTGTGTTTTGTAGATGATGGACAGACTTTGAGGAGTCAGGAGGTGAATTAATCTCTGAAGAATTTGTAACCTCTGACCTGCTCTCCTAGCCACAGTATCTTTAAGGCTGACCCAGTTCAGTGTTCTCTGGCTGATGAATGTTGAGGTGTCAGGACAAGGTTTTAGGGTGTTGGGTGTTCTGGAATTAAAAAGTTCTAGAACCTACCTCTCACCCTCACTATCAGTCCAGTCGTGACTATCTGTGATGGAAATACTGACTTACCTTCAAGGTCCAGGATGGTCTTGTTGTTATGCAATTGGACTGCTTGAAGTTGCTCCACGTGGTCCTGCAGTTCGAAGATGGTTTCTTTCATGTCTTTGATTTCTGATTCTCTGTTTCTTGTCTCACCCTGTAGCTTGTCTGCAGGGAGACACGGTTCCTCAAGCTGTGATATGTCCTGTTCAGACTGCGCCTGGAATCACAAATGTCCTCAGAACTTTGTGTTGAAACTGCACAAATTTGGTAACAAACTAAGATCAAAACACTGACAGAAACTGCTGGAAAACTCAGCAGGGCTGACAGCATCCGTGAGATGCAGGGGTAAAGTTTCAAGTTCAATGACTCTTCATTTTGCTGCTTTCTTCCCACAGATTGTGCCATACCTACTGGAATTTGTTTGTGTTTCAGATCTCCAGTGTCCACAGTTTGTTGTTTCATTCACGACACTGGCAGTTCATTTTTTAAAATTAGATTCCCTACAGTGAGGAAGCAGGCCCTTCAGCCCAACAAGTCCACACTGACCCTCCGAAGCATAACCACCTACCCTATATTTATCCCTAACTCATGCTATGGGCAATTTAGCACGGTCAATTCACCCTAACCTGCACATCTTTTTGGATTGTGGGAGGAAGCCAGAGCACCCGGAGAAAGCCCACGCAGACACCGGGAGAACGTGCAAACTTCACACAGACAGACTCCCGAGGCAGAAATCGAACTCGGGCTCCTGGTGCTGTGAGGCAGCAGTGCTGACCACTGAGCCACCGTGCCACCCCAGTGAATCCTTTCTTCATGGATGGTCAAAGAAGACTATGATGATTAGACACACATTAAGCAAAGCAAGTCACAACAGCATTAATCTACTGCTGAGAGTGTACATGCCAAAATGATTGCAAATTCAATTGATCAGGAAACACAAAGTGTACTCGCAGAATTATCAATATTTATTTTGGTTACAGATTAGAGCCTTGGCTTTAGAAGAAATGAGAGTTTGGGAACCTTCAGTAACATTTCTTTGAATATTGTAAATGTATCAATTGTAACTTTTTAAATTCCAGAACATTTCCTTTTAGAGAGAAAGCATCCCCCACTGAAGGGGGCTAGCATTTTCAGGAACTGTATCCCAGTGAGAGTCAGCCCCTTCGGGAGCTGTATCCCAGTGAGAGACAGCCCCTTCGGGAACTGTATCCCAGTGAGAGTCAGCCCCTTCGGGAACTGTATCCCAGTGAGAGACAGCCCCTTCAGGAACTGTATCCCAGTGAGAGACAGCCCCTTCGGGAGCTGTATCCCAGTGAGAGTCAGCCCCTTCGGGAACTGTATCCCAGTGAGAGACAGCCCCTTCAGGAACTGTATCCCAGTGAGAGACAGCCCCTTCGGGAGCTGTATCCCAGTGAGAGACAGTCCCTTCGGGAACTGTATCCCAGTGAGAGACGGCCCCTTTGGGAACTGTATCCCAGTGAGAGTCAGCCCCTTCGGGAACTGTATCCCAGTGAGAGTCGGCCCCTTCGGGAACTGTATCCCAGTGAGAGTCAGCCCCTTCGGGAACTGTATCCCAGTGAGAGTCGGCCCCTTCGGGAACTGTATCCCAGTGAGAGACAGCCCCTTCAGGAACTGTATCCCAGTGAGAGACAGCCCCTTCAGGAACTGTATCCCAGTGAGAGACAGCACCTTCAGGAACTGTATCCCAGCGAGAGACAGCCCCTTCAGGAACTGTATCCCAGTGAGAGTCAGCACCTTCAGGAACTGTATCCCAGTGAGAGTCAGCCCCTTCGGGAACTGTATCCCAGTGAGAGTCAGCCCCTTCGGGAACTGTATCCCAGTGAGAGTCGGCCCCTTCGGGAACTGTATCCCAGTGAGAGTCGGCCCCTTCAGGAACTGTATCCTGGTGAGAGTCAGCACCTTCGGGAACTGTGTCCCAGTGAGAGTCGGCCCCTTCGGGAACTGTATCCCAGTGAGAGTCAGCCCCTTCAGGAACTGTATCCCAGTGAGAGACAGCCCCTTCAGGAAGTGTATCCCAGTGAGAGACAGTCCCTTCAGGAACTGTATCCCAGTGAGAGACAGCCCCTTCAGGAAGTGTATCCCAGTGAGAGACAGTCCCTTCGGGAACTGTATCCCAGTGAGAGACAGCCCCTTCAGGAACTGTATCCCAGTGAGAGACAGCACCTTCGGGAACTGTATCCCAGTGAGAGACAGCCCCTTCAGGAACTGTATCCCAGTGAGAGACAGCCCCTTCAGGAACTGTATCCCAGTGAGAGACAGCCCCTTCAGGAACTGTATCCCAGTGAGAGACAGCCCCCTCGGGAACTGTATCCCAGTGAGAGACAGCCCCTTCAGGAACTGTATCCCAGTGAGAGTTGGCATCTTCAAGGGAATGGTTGGAAAACATTTGAATAACTTCCTTCTCCATATAGAATTAAAATGTGGTGTTTTGTGTAAACATAGAATCCCTACAGTGTGGAAGTAGGCCCTTCAGCCCATCAAGTCCACACCAACCCTTCAAAGAGCATCCCACTGAGACCCAAACCCTATCCCTGCATTCACCATGGCTAACCTGTACATCTTTGGTCTGAATGAGGAAACTAGAGCACCTCGTAGGGACCCACACAGACACGGAAAGAACATGCAAGTTCAACACAGACAGTTGCCCAAGGTTGGAATTGAACCTAGCTCCCTGGTGCTGTGAGGCAGCAGTGCTAACCACTGAGACACCGTGCTGCCTACATTCTCAAGCCATTTCTTGGGTTTTGCAGGATTTCAACAGATGTGAATAAGTTTTGTTAAGTAATGTACTAGCTCCTGAGCCTATATTCACCAGAGGCCCAGATCTGCAGTGGAGCCAGATCAGTTCCGATGTTCAGGTACTACTAGTGAACTGCTACTGACATTGAGCGCTATGTGCAGGTTATTGCTGCATTTTTGTGCAGGTTAAAAGCAAAATTCATTTGACTTCCCCATCCCTAAAACATCCAGGGATCTGCCCGTAGTTCCACAGGAAGCCTCTTCACTCAATGTATGCTCACCTTTGCTGAGGGGTTGTGCAGGTGAGTGCCTGCATTGGTTGCTTGTAGCGAGTTGTGGCTCAGTGCTGCACGTTCCACTTGCTCTCTGTCAGACTGAGCCAGCTTGACATTTACAGCTGCATCTTTATCCAGCTCCAGTAGTTTGTGTTTCTTCAGCTGATTTCTCAGCCCAGTATTTTCAGTCTGGCTCTCAGCCAGTGAACCTGTGAGTGAAGCATTATGTTCCTGCTCTGCTTTCAGCAGTTTCTGTAGCGTTCTGACCTCATATCGGAGACTTTCCAGCTGGACTTCAGTTCCTGGCTTCTCCTGCAAAGTCCGGTAATTACTGACTGACTGTTGTGTTGTAAACAATTTCCCCTCATGTGGCTGCACACTATCAGCCAGCTCTGTCCCTCTGTTCACTTGCGGACTCTCCTGCAATGGGCTCACCGGTTCCTCCTTCTCTCTGATCAGCTGCTGGAGCCTCTCCTGCTGGAGCTGGAAGGAACTTTCCAGATTGGCTTTCTCTTCTAGCAGTTTCTCGTTTTCAGCTGTCAGTTCCTGAACAAGCTGTTGCTGGTCAGATAGTTCCTGTAGGGTCGCCTGTAGCTCCTCTGCTGTACAATGTTGTTTCTCTTCCATCTGATGCAGCTTTTCAGCAAGGCAATCTACTGACACTGAGCCAGTGCACTTCAGAGGTTCCTCACTGGAGCTGATATTGCCTTCAACACTATTAGTGCTAATGAGAGAGGGGTTAAAAACTCTGTTACGGTCTTTTGAATCTGGAGAGGGGGTCACACTGCTCATGTTGGGGAATGAGCTGAGAGATCTCCCCCCATTGATAGCCAGGAGGGTGTTATCGAATGATTCTCTAGTTTGATTCCTGGTACTTTCCAACGACGATGGGGTACAGAGGCTGCTGCTGGGATCACTATAGAGGGAGACTTCTAAACTCAGCGAGTTACCCTCGGTCACAGACTGGACACCTTCTCTGTGGTGCTCCAGGGTGAGGAGCTGTTCCTGTAAGATCTGTTTCTCTGCCCGCGTCTCCTCGAGCTCATTTTGGAGAATCTGGATTTTTTGTTCCAGCGTTTTTATTTGTGATTCAACTTTGCCAGGAAACCCCGACAACTCTTCCAGATCATTCTTTTCATGTTTATTTTGTTGATGGTTCAGCTCACATCTTAATTTACTGATTTCAAAATCTTTAGCCTTGGCTTCTGCCAACAGTTCTTTAATCTGAGTCTCGAGCCGAGCTTGAACACTTTCTTCACCCTGGGTTCTGATTCTTAAAGCTGTTGGAAGTGGTCGTGTTGGAGCCGCAGTGTCACAGCCGACTGAAGCAGCTGCCTTCTTGCCAGGAGGTATACGGAACCGCTCTCGGACAAGTTTATCTTTACCAGGTGTTGTTGAATCTCTTGGAGTCGGAATCGCAGAGCGTCGATTAGAGCAGCTCACTCCTATCACAGAAACGAATGACTGTTAGTTTCTTACCTCAGACCATCAGCCTGAGTTACCAACAAAGAAACCCAGCCGCATGTCAACCCACTCCCCACCTCAAACCCAGCCCCATCTCTACCCACTCCCCACCTCAAACCCAGCCCCATCTCAACCCACTCCCCATCTCAAACCCAGCTCCATCTCAACCCACTCCCCAACTCAAACCCAGCCCCATCGCAACCCACTCCCCACCTCAAACTCAGCCCCATCTCAACCCACTCCCCACCTCAAACCCAGCCCCACCTCAACGCACTCCCCACCTCAAACTCAGCCCCATCTCAACCCACTCCCCACCTCAAACCCAGCCCCACCTCAACCCACTCCCCACCTCAAACCCTGCCCCATCTCAACCCACTCCACACCTCAAACCCTGCCCCATCTCAACCCACTCCACACCTCAACCCAACCCCACCTCAACCGACTCCCCACCTCAAACTCAGCCCCATCTCAACCCACTCCCCACCTCAAACTCAGCCCCATCTCAACCCACTCCCCACCTCAAACCCAGCCCCACCTCAACCCACTCCCCACCTCAAACCCTGCCCCACCTCAACCCACTCCCCACCTCAAACCCAGCCCCATCTCAACACACGCCCCCACCTCAAACACAGAACCATCTCAACCCACTCCCCACCTCAAACCCAGCCCCATCTCTACCCACTCCCCAACTCAAACCCAGCCACATCTCAACCCACTCCCCACCTCAAACCCAGCCCCATCTCAACCCACTCCACACCTCAACCCAATCCCATCTCAACCCACTCCCCACCTCAAACCCAGCCCCATCTCAACCCACTCCCCACCTCAAATCCAGCCCCATCTCAACCCACTCCCTACCTCAAACCCAGCCCCATCTCAACCCACTCCCCACCTCAAACCCAGCCCCATCTCCACCCACTCCGCACCTCAACCTCAGCTCCATCTCAACCCACTACCCACCTCAAACCCAGCCGCATATCAACCCACTCCCCACCTCAAACCCAGCCCCATCTCAACCCACTCCCCACCTCAAACCCAGCCCCATCTCCACCCACTCCCCAACTCAAACCCAGCCCCATCTCAACCCACTCCCCACCTCAAATCCAGCCCTGCCTCAACCCACTACCCACCTCAAACCCAGCCCCATCTCAACCCACTCCCCACCTCAAACCCAGCCCAATCTCCACCCACTCCTCACCTCAAACCCAGCCCCATCTCAACCCACTCCCCACCTCAAACCCAGCCCCATCTCAACCCACTCCCCACCTCAAACGCAGCCCCATCTCAACCCACTCCCCATCTCAACCCAACCCCACCTCAACCCACTCCCACCTCAACCCACTCCCCACCTCAAACCCAGCCCCATCTCAACCCATTCCCCACCTGAAACCCAGTCCCATCTCAACCCACTCCCCACCTCAAACACAGCCCCATCTCAACCCACTCCCCACCTCAAACCCAGCCCTGCCTCAACCCACTCCCCACCTCAAACCCAGCCCCATCTCAACCCACTCCCCACGTCAAACCCAGCCACATCTCAACCCACTCCCCACCACAAACTCAGCCCCATCTCAACCCACTCCCCACCTCAAACCCAGCCCCATCTCAACCCACTCCCCACCTCAATCCCCAGCCCCATCTCAACCCACTCCCCACCTCAATCCCAGCCCCATCTCAACCCACTCCCCACCTCAAACCCAGCCCCATCTCAAACCACTAACCACCTCAAACCCAGCCCCATCTCAACCCACTACCCACCTCAAAACCAGCCCCATCTCAACCCACTCCCCATCTCAAACTCAGCTCCATCTCAACCCACTCCCCACCTCAAACCCAGCCCCATCTCAACCCACTCCCCAACTCTAACCCAGCCCCATCTCAACCCAGACCCACCTCAACCCACTACCCACCTCAAACCCAGCCCCATCTCAGCCCACTCCCCACCTCAAACCCAGACCCATCTCAACCCACTCTCCACCTCAAACGCAGCCCCATCGCAACCCACTCCTCAGCTCAAACCCAGACCCATCTCAGCCCACTCCCCACCTCAAACCCAGCCCCATCTCAACCCACTCCCCACCTCAAACACAGCCCCATCTCAACCCACTCCCCACCTCAAACCCAGCCCCACCTCAAACCACTCCGCACCTCAAACCCAGCCCCATCTCAGCCCACTCCACATCTCAACCCAACTCCTTCTCAACCCACTCCCCACCTCAAATCCAGCCCCATCTCAACCCACTCTCGAACTCAAACCCAGCTCCATCTCAATCCACTACCCACCTTAAACCAAGCCCCACCTCAAACCCACTCCGCAACTCAACCCACTACCCACCTCAAACCCAGTCCCATCTCAACACACTCCCCACCTCAAACCCAGCCCCATCTCAACCCACTCCCCATCTCAACCCAACCCCACCTCAACCCACTCCCCACCTCAAACACAGCCCCATCTCAACCCACTCCCCACCTCAAACACAGCCCCATCTCAACCCACTCCCCACCTCAAACCCATCCCCATCTCAACCCACTCCCCACCTCAAACCCAGCCCCATCTCAACCCACTCCGCACCTCAAACCCAGCCCAATCTCAACCCACTCCCCACCTCAAACCCAGCCCCATCTCAACCCACTCCCCACCTCAAACCCAATCCCCATCTCAACCCAACCCCACCTCAATCCACTCCCCACCTCAAACCCAGCCCCATCTCAACCCACATCCCACCTCAAACCCAGCCCCACATCAACCCACTCCCCAACTCAAACCCAGCCCCATCTCAACCCACTCCCCACCTCAAACCCAGCCCTGCCTCAACCCACTCCCCACCGCAAACTCAGGCCCATCTCAACCCACTCCCCACCTCAAACCCAGCCCCATTTCAACCCACTAACCACCTCAAACCCAGCCCCATCTCAACCCACTACCCACCTCAAAACCAGCCCCATCTCAACCCACTCCCCACCTCAAACCCAGCCCCATCTCAACGCACTCCCCACCTCAAACTCAGCCCCATCTCAACCCACTCCCCACCTCAAAATCAGCCCCATCTCAACCCACTCCACACCTCAAACCAACCCTATCTCAACCCACTCCCCAACTCAAACCCATCCCCATCTCAATCCACTACTCACCTCAAACCAAGCCCCATCTCTACCCACTCCCCATCTCAACCCACTCCCCACCTCAAACCCAGCCCCATCTCAACCCATTCCCCACCTCAAACCCAGCCCTATCTCAACCCACTCCCCACCTCAAACACAGCCCCATCTCAACGCACTCCCCACCTCAAACTCAGCCCCATCTCAACCCACTCCCCACCTCAAAATCAGCCCCATCTCAACCCACTACCCACCGCAAACCCAGCCCCATCTCAACCCACTCCCCACCTCAAACACAGCCCCATCTCAACGCACTCCCCACCTCAAAATCAGCCCCATCTCAACCCACTACCCACCGCAAACCCAGCCCCATCTCAACCCACTCCCCACCTCAAACCCAGCCCCATCTCAACCCATTCCCCACCTCAAACCCAGCCCCATCTCAACCCACTCCCCACCTCAAACACAGCCCCATCTCAACGCACTCCCCACCTCAAACTCAGCCCCATCTCAACCCACTCCCCACCTCAAACACAGCCCCATCTCAACCCACTCCCCACCTCAAATCCAGCCCGATCTCAACCCACTCCCCAACTCAAACCCAGCCCCATCTCAACCCACTCCCCATCTCAAACCCAGCCCCATCTCAACCCACTCCCCACCTCAAACACAGCCCCATCTCAACCCACTCCCCGCCTCAAACCCAGCCCTGCCTCAGTCCACTCCCCACCTCAAACCCAGCCCCATCTCAAACCACTCCCCACCTCAAACCCAGCCCCATCTCAACCCACTCCCCACCTCAAACCCAGCCCCATCTCAACCCACTCCCCACCTCAAACACAGCCCCATCTCAACCCACTCCCCACCTCAAACCCAGCGCATGTCAACCCACTCCCCACCTCAAACCCAGCCCCATCTCAACCCACTCCCCACCTCAAACCCAGCGCATGTCAACCCATTCCCCACCTCAAACCCATTCCCATCTCAACCCACTCCCCACCTCAAACCCAGCCCCATCTCAACCCAGACCCACCTCAACCCACTACCCACCTCAAACCCAGCCCCATCTCAAACCACACCCCACCTCAAACCCAGCCCCATCTCAACCCACTCCCCACCTCAAACCCAGCCCCATCTCATCCCCACAACCCACCTCAAACCCAGACCCACTCAACCCACTCCCCACCTCAAATGCAGCCCCATCTCAACCCACTCCCCACCTCAAACCCAGCCCCATCGCAACCCACTCCCCACCTCAAACCCAGCCCCATCTCAACCCACTCCCCACCTCAAACCCAGCCCCATCTCAACCCACTCCCCATCTCAACCCACTCCCCACCTCAAACCCAACCCCACCTCAACCCACTCCCCATCTCAAACCCAGCCCCATCTCATCCCATTCCCCACCTCAAACCCAGCCCCATCTCAACCCACTCCCCACCTCAAACTCAGCCCCATCTCAACCCACTCCCCAACTCAAACCCTGCCCCATCTCAACCCACTCCCCACCTCATACTCAGCCCCATCTCAACCCACTAACCACCTCAAACCCAGCCCCATCTCAACCCACTACCCACCTCAAACCGAGCCCCATCTCAACCCACTCCCCATCTCAAACTCAGCTCCATCTCAACCCACTCCCCAACTCTAACCCAGCCCCATCTCAACACAGCCCCACCTCAACCCACTACCCACCTCAAACCCAGCCCCATCTCAACCCACTCCCCACCTCAAACCCAGCCCCATCTCAACCCACTCCACATCTCAACCCAACTCCTTCTCAACCCACTCCCCACCTCAAATCCAGCCCCATCTCAACCCACTCTCCAACTCAAACCCAGCTCCATCTCAATCCACTACCCACCTCAAACCCACTCCGCAACTCAACCCAATCCCCATCTCAAACCCAGCCCCACCGCAAGCCCAGCACCATCTCAATCCACTACCCACCTCAAACCAAGCCCCATCTCAACCCACTCCCCATCTCAACCTACTCCCCAACTCAAACCCAGCCCCATCTCAACCCAGCCCCACCTCATCCCAACCCCACCTCAACCCACTACCCAACTCAATCCCAGCCCCATCTCAACCCAGCCCCACCTCATCCCAACCCCACCTCAACCCACTCCCCACCTCAAACCCAGCCCCATCTCAACCCACTCCCCACCTCAAACCCAGCACAATCTCAAACCACTCCCCACCTCAAACCCAGCCCCACCTCAACCCACTCCCCATGTCAACCCACTCCCCACCTCAAACCCAGCCCCATCTCAACCCACTCCCCACCTCAAACCCAGCCCTGCCTCAATCCACTCCCCACCTCAAACCCAGCCCCATCTCAACCCACTCCCCACCTCAAACCCAGCCCCATCTCAACCCACTCCCCACCTCAAACTCAGCCCCATCTCAACCCACTCCCCAACTCAAACCCAGCCCCATCTCAACCCACTCCCCACCTCCAACCCCAGCCCCATCTCAACCCACTCCCCACCTCAAACTCAGCCCCATCTCAACCCACACCCCACCTCAAACCCAGCCCCATCTCAACCCACTCCCCACCTCAAACCCCAGCCCCATCTCAACCCACTAACCACCTCAAACCCAGCCCCATCTCAACCCACTACCCACCTCAAAACCAGCCCCATCTCAACCCACTCCCCACCTCAAACCCAGCCCCATCTCAACCCACTCCTCACCTCAAACACAGCCCCATCTCAAACCACTTCCCATCACAGCCCAACCCCATCTCAACCCACTACCCACCTCAAACCCAGCCCCATCTCAACCCACTCCCCATCTCAAACTCAGCTCCATCTCAACCCACTCCCCACCTCAAACCCAGACCCATCTCAACCCACTCTCCACCTCAAACTCAGCCCCATCGCAACCCACTCCCCACCTCAAACCCAGCCCCATCTCAGCCCACTCCCCACCTCAAACCCAGCCCCATCTCAAACCACTCCCCACCTCAAACACATCCCCACCTCAACCCACTCCCCACCTCAAACCCAGCCCCACCTCAACCCACTCCCCACCTCAAACCCAGCCCCATCTCAACCCACTCCACATCTCAACCCAACTCCTTCTCAACCCACTCCCCACCTCAAATCCAGCCCCATCTCAACCCACTCTCCAACTCAAACCCAGCTCCATCTCAATCCACTACCCACCTCAAACCCACTCCGCAACTCAACCCACTCCCCATCTCAAACCCAGCCCCACCTCAACCCACTCCCCACCGCAAGCCCAGCCCCATCTCAATCCCCTACCCACCTCAAACCAAGCCCCATCTCAACCCACTCCCCATCTCAACCTACTCCCCAACTCAAACCCAGCCCCATCTCAACCCAGCCCAACCTCATCCCAACCCCACCTCAACCCACTACCCACCTCAAACCCAGTCCCATCTCAACCCACTCCCCACCTCAAACCCAGCCCCATCTCAACCCACTCCCCACCTCAAACCCAGCACAATCTCAACCCACTCCCCACCTCAAACCCAGCCCCATCTCAACCCACTCCCCACCTCAAACCCAGCCCCATCTCAACCTACTCCGCACCTCAAACCCAGCCCCATCTGAACCCACTCCCCACCTCAAACACAGCCCCATCTCAACCCACTCCCCACCTCAAACCCAGCCCCATCTCAACCCATGCCCCATCTCAAACCCAGCCCTACCTCAACCCACTCCCCACCTGAAACCCAGCCCCATCTCATCCCACTCCCCAACTCAAACCCAGCCCCATCTCAACCCAGTCCCCATCCCAACCCAACCCCATCTCAACCCACTCCCCACCTCAATCCACTCCCCATCTCAAACCACTCCCCACCTCAAACCCAGACCCAACTCAACCCACTCCCCACCTCAAACCCAGCCCCATCTCAACGCACTCCCCACCTCAAACCCAATCCCGCCGCAACCCGCTCCCATCTCAAACCCAATTTCGCCTCAACCCACTAACCACCTCAGACCCACTCCGCACCTCAACCTCAGCCCCATCTCAATCCACTCCCCACCTCAACCCAATCCCCACCTCAAATCCAACTCACCTCAAACCCAATCTCGCCTCAACCCACTCCCCACAAAAACCCAATCTCGACCCACTCTCCATCTCAAACCTAACCTCACTTCAAACCTATTACCCACCTCAACCTCAGCACCCCTTTCAACTCACTCCCCACCTCGGTTCCACTCCCTACCTCACACCCATTCCCCACCTTTCGTCCATTACCCACCTCAAATCAATTCCCAACCTCAACCCCAGCCCCCAAATCAACCCACTACCTACCTCAAACCCACTCCCCACCTCAACCCCAACCCCCCACCTCACTACCAGTCCCCAACTCAACCCACTCCCCACCTCAAACCCAAACCCACCTCAATCCCACTCTGCACCTCAAACCCGCTCCCCACCTCAGCCCCCAATTCAACCCACTCCCCACCTCAAACCTAAACCCACCTCAATCCCACTCCCCACCTCAAACCTACTCCCCACCTCAAACCCAAATAAGCAGTCCCCAACTCAATCCACACCCCACCTCTTTTCCACTTCCCACCTCACCCCCAACGCCCACATCACATCCAGCCCTCACCTCAACCTACTCCCCACCTAGAATACTTGCAGTGTGGAAACATGCCCTTCGGCCCAACAAGTCCACTCCGACCCGCCGAAGCGCAACCCACCCAGACCCATTCCCCTACATTTACCCCTTCACCTAACACTACGGGCAATTTAGCATGGCCAATTCACCTAACCTGCATATCTTTGGATTGTGGGAGGAAACCGGAGCACCCGGAGGAAACCCACACAGACACGGGGAGAATGTGCAAACTCCACACAGAGGGTTGCCTGAGGCGGGAATTGAACTCAGGTCTCTAGCGCTGTGAGGCAGCAGTGCTAAGCACTGTGTCACCGTGCCGCCTACCTACTCCCCACCTCAAACCAATTCCCCACCTCAAACCCATTCCCCACCTCAACCCCAATCCCCACCTCACACCCAACCCGAAACTCCACCTCAACCTGAGACCATACATCAATCCTACCTCCCATGCCTAATGCCCCACCTAAATGCCACTTCACACTTCCACCTCAACCTCATTTTACATCCCAAATCTCCACACTCCCCAATCCCAATCTGCTCTCACACCCACATCATACTGGCACACCCTACACACTACAATCAGCAGGATCCCAAACGTTGCTGTAAGTGATTTATGGTCAGAGATGGAAGACTGGAGAGTGAGGAGTATAGGGTGATCAATGACAGGAACTGTCCTTGGCACTGAGAGCACTTCATCAGAATTGGTTATGATGATCACGTGTTACATCAAATTTAATAAATAAATTACAGCACGAAAACAGACAAATCAGCCCATCAGCTCCACATCTGTGTATGCAGTTCACGTAGACCCTTTCGTCAGTGCTAATCCACTGACAGTGCAGCACTCCCTCAACACGGACCCTCATTTAGTGCGGCACTTCCTCAGCACTGTCCCTTTGACAGTGCGATGCTGCCTCAGAGCTGACCCTCCGAAAATGTGGCATTTCCTCAGCACTGATCCTCCGACATGCGGCGATCCCTCAGCGCTGACCCTCTGAGAGTGCTGCATTCCCCAGCACTGATCCTTAAAGAGTACAGTACTCTCTCAGTACTGACCCTCTGACAGTGCTGCACTCCCTCAGTGCTGATCCTCCAACAGTGCAGCACTCTCGCAGTACTGACCCTCTGACAGTGCAGCACTCTCTCTGTACTGACCGTCCAACAGTGCAGAACGTCCTCAGCCCTGACCCTCTGACAGTGCAGCACTCCCTCAGTGCTGATCCTCCAACAGTGCAGCACTCTCTCTGTACTGACCGTCCAACAGTGCAGAACATCCTCAGCCCTGACCCTCTGACAGTGCGGCACTCCCTCAGTTCACACCCTATGACTTTGCTGCACTCTTTCGGTACTGACCCTCCAACAGTGTGGCATTCCCTCAGCATTGACTCCCGGGCAATGTGGCACTCCCTCAGCACTGACCCTCCAATAGTGCCTACTCCCTCAACGCTGACCCTCCCACACTGCAGCCCTCGCTCAGCAGTGACCCTCCAACAGTGTGGCACTCCCTCAGCCCTGACCCTCCAACAGTACAGCACTCCCTCAGTACTGACCCTCCGACATGTGCCGCTCCCTCAGAGTTGACCCCCCGACAGTGTGACATTCCCTCAGCACTGACCCTCCGACAGTGCCTACTCCCTCAACGCTGACCTTCCAACACCGCAGCACTCCCTCAGTACTGACCCTCCGACAGTGCAGCACTCCCTTTACACTGACCCTCCCACACTGCAGCCCTCGCTCAGCAGTGACCCTCCAACAGTGCGGCACTCCCTCAGCCCTGACCCTCCAACAGTACAGCACCCCCTCAGTACTGACCCTTCGACATGCGCCGCTCCCTCAGAGTTGACCCCCTGAAAATGTGGCACTCCCTCAATGCTGACCCTCCGACACTATGGCGCTCCCTCAGCACTGACCCTCCAACATGCGGCGCTCCCTCAGAGCAGACCCTCTGAAAATGTGGCACTCACTCAGCAATGACCCTTCGACATGCTGAGCTCCCTCAGCACTGACCCTCCGACAGTGTGACACTCGCTCAGCACTGACCCTCTGTCAGTGCGGTACTCCCTCAGCACTGACCCTCCGACAGTGTGGCGCTCCCTCAGCACTGACTCCCCGACAATGTGGCACTCCCTCAATGCTGACCCTCCGACAGTGTGACACTCGCTCAGCACTGACCCTCTGTCAGTGCGGTGCTCCCTCAGCACTGACCCTCCAACAGTGCAGCACTTCCTCAGTCCTGACGCTCAGACACTGCGGCACTCCCTCAGTACTGTCTCACTGACAGTGCGGCACTCCCTCAGTTCACAACCTCTGACCTTGCTGCACTCTCTCAGTACTGACCTTCAGTGCTGTGACACTCCCTCAGCATTGACCCTCGCACAATGTCGAACTCCCTCAGCACTGACCCTCTGAGTGCGGAGCTCCTTCAATACTGACCCTCTGACAGTGTGGCGCTCCGTCAGCACTGAACCTTTGATAATGTGGCACTCCCTCAGCATTGACCCTCCAACAGTGCGGAACTCCCTCAGCACTGACCCTCCCACAGTGCGGCACTACCTCAGCACTGACCCTCCGACAGTGCGGCGCTCCCTCAGTACTGACCCTCCAACAGTACAGCACTCCCTCAGTACTGACACTCCAACATGCGCCTCTCCCTCAGCGTGACCCTCCCTCAGCACTGACCCTCCAACAGTGTGGCACTCCTTCAGTCCTGACCTTCTGACACTGCGGCAGTCTCTCAGCCCTGACCCCCTACAATGTGGCACTCCCTCAGCACTGACCCACAGTCAATAGAGCGTTCCCTCAGTAATGGCCCTCCAACAGTGCAGCACTCCCTCAATACTGATGCTCCGACAGTGCGGCACTCCCACTTTACTGACCCTCCGACAGTGTGGCACTCCCTCAGTTCACACCCTCTGACCTTGCTACACTCTCTCAGTACTAACCCTCCGACTGTGTGGCAGTCCTGACCCTCTGACACTGCAGCACTGGCCCTCTGACAGAGCAGCACCCCGTCAGCATTGACCCACCGACAATGTTGAACGCCCTCAGCACTGACCCTCTGACAGTGTGGTGCTCCCTCAGCACTGACCCTCTGAAAGTGCGGCGCTCCCGCAGCACTGACCCTCCGACAGTGTGGTGCTCCCTCAGCACTGACGCTCAGATAATGTGGCACTCCCTCAGCCCTGACTACCCAACAATGTGGCACTCCCTCAGCATGGACCCTCCGACAATGCTGCACTCCCTCACCACTCACCCTCCAACAGTGCAGCACTCCCTCAGCACTGACCCTCGAACAGTGCAGCACTCCCTCAGCACTGACCCTCCGACAGTGCAGTACTCCCTTAGCGCTGACCCTACCACAGTGTGGCACACCCTCAGCATTAACCCTCCGATAATGTGGCACTCCCTCAGCACTGACCCTCCGACAGTGCGGCGCTCCCTCAGCACTGACCCTCCGACAGTGCGGCACTCCCTCACCACTGACCCTCACATAGTGCGGCACTCCCTCAGCACTGACATCGCACAGTTCTGCGGCACTCCCTCAGCACTGACATCGCACAGTTCTGCGGCACTCCCTCAGCACTGACATCGCACAGTTCTGCGGCACTCCCTCAGCACTGACATCGCACAGTTCTGCGGCACTCCCTCAGCACTGACATCGCACAGTTCTGCGGCACTCTCTCAGCACTGACCCCCTACAATGTGGCACTCCCTCAGCACTGACCCTCTGACAGTGCAGCACTCTCTTAGCGTTGACCTTCTGACAGTGCGGCACTCCCTCATCTCACATCCTCTGACACTGCTGCACACCCTCAGCATTGGCCCTCTAGCAATGCTGCACTCCCTCAGCACTGACCCTCCAATAGTGCAGCACACACTCAGTACTGATGCTCCGACAGTGCGGCACTCCCTCAGCACTGACCTTCCAATAGTGCAGCACTTCCTCAGTGCTGACCATCTGACACTGCAGCACTCCCTCAGCACTGACTCTCTGACAGTGTGGCACTCCCTCAGCACTGAGGCTCCGACAATGTGGCACTCCCTAAGCATGGACCCTCCGACAATGCTGAACTCCCTCAGCACTCACCCTCCAACAGTGCAGCACTCCCTCAGTACTGACCCTCCAACAGTGCAGCACTCCCTCAGTACTGACCCTCCAACAGTGCAGCACTCCCTCAGCACTGACCCTCCGACAGTGCGGCACTCCCTCAGCGCTGACCCTCTGACAGTGCAGTACTCCTTCAGCGCTGACCCTCACACAGTGCGGCACTCCCTCAGCGCTGACCCTCTGACAGTGCAGTACTCCTTCAGCACTGACCCTCCGACAGTGCGGCACACCCTCAGCACTGACCCTCCGACAGTGCGGCACTCCCTCAGCGCTGACCCTCTGACAGTGCAGTACTCCTTCAGCACTGACCCTGCGACAGTGCGGCACTCCCTCAGCGCTGACCCTCACACAGTGCGGCACTCCCTCAGCATTGACCCTCTGACAGTGTGGCGCACCCTCAGCACTGACCCTCTGATAATGTGGTATCCCTCAGCACTGACCCTCCAACAGTGCTGCACTCCCTCAGTTCTGACCCCCAAACAATGCTGCACTCCCTCAGCCCTGACCTTCCAACAGTACAGTACTCTCTCTGCACTGAACCCCAACAGTACAGCACTCCCTCAGCACTGACCCTCTCACAGTGCGGAGCTCCCTCAATACTGACCCTCCAACAGTGTAGCGCTCCATCAGCACTGACCGTCTGATAATGTGGCACTCCCTCAGCACTGACCCTCTGACAGTGTTGCACTCCCTCAGTACTAATCCACCAACAATGCTGGACTCACTCAGCACTGACCCTCCAACAGTGCGGCGCTCCCTCTGCATTGATCTTCTGACAGTGCCCACTCCCTCAGCACTGACCCTCCGACAGTGCCCACTCCCTCAGTACTGATCCTCCGACAGTGTGGAGCTCCTTCAGTACTGACCATCCAACAGTGTGGCACTTCCTCAGCACTGAAACTCTACAGTGTGGTGCACCCTCAGCACTGACCCTCCGATAATGTGGCACTCCCTGAGCACTGACCCTCTGACAATGCAGCACTCCCTCAGCATTGAATCTCCAACAGTGAGGCATTCCCTCAGCACTGACCCTCCGACAATGTCGAACTCCCTCATCACTGACCCTCCGACAGTGTGGCGTACCCTCAGCATTGACTCTCTGATAGTGTGGTACTCCCTCAGCACTGACCCTCCCAACAGTACAGTACTCTCTCAGTACTGAGCCTCCAAAGGTGCAGCCTGCCCTTGGTACTGACCTCCACAGGGTACAACCTCCCTTTCCTTTCACTGATCGATACATTCTGCCTCTCTCATCCTTTTATCCAGATTCTCCTTAAATATATTAAGCAGAGTCACCTGAGCAACTCCCCTTAGGACTGTTTTCCACATTCTCCCTACTCTGTGGAGAAGGACGATTTTCCTGAATTCCCAGCTGGATTTATGAATGACTAACTTGATGTTCCTTAGGTCTGCTGTTCCCACAGGAAAACACCTTCTCTATATTTGTCTTTGAAACAATCTACACTAGGTGTCCTGTAATTTCCCTTTTCTATTGTAAAGAGTCCTGGAGTCTTTGTTCTTTCTGACATTTAACCTTACATTCAAATATATCTGTGTTGTACCAGCTTAAAGGACAAGGGTTTGAGACAACAAATCAGGAATCATCACCTTTACACTTCATAGGATTCTGCAGTAAATAAATAACATTTGCTCATAGTCATGAGCACAAACTGATCTATAAAAAGTGATATTGCCTGAGAAATGTGGCTACAGGAGATTCCAGTTGGTGATGTTTAAGATATGCAATTGGAACTTCTGAGATGCTGAACAGTGAGCTTCTTCAGAGATTCAGAGGGATACCATATCAGCCAGTTTTGCCTAAAGACCTCCCTCACACCCCACCGTCCCGACATCTGTCAGTTCAAAACTGCACCCTAGCCTCTTTTAAATGAACAACCACTCTGGGGTAGACAATGACAGCAGTGTCCTGGGAGAGATGGAAACAACGTGGCTCTTGTATGAAACATTCCAATTCCTCTTGCCTCCCACACATTCTGCACTCGCAACCATTTACTTTTATTCCTTTATGGGGTGTTGCTAACACTGGTTGAGGTAGCATTCATTGCCCATCCCTAAGTGCCGTTGAGAAAGTAACAATGAGCCAAGTTCTTGAAAATAAGTGAGTTGCTTGCTGGGCCATTTCTGAGGGCTGTCACATGGAGGTGTGTGTACATGCGTGTGTGTGTGTCCTAGTGACCGTGCAGCTAACAGGAACATTGGCTTATACAATAATTTGGTGGTTTGGCGCTCACCAATAATGATATGACCTTTTTATTCCAGTTCATTTAATCATATTCCCCAGCAGCTAGAGATGTTAAATCTTGTCTCTGTATCTTTAAATCAGGCCTTGTGATAGCATAATGACAGCAGCAGCTGGGTGCGAGCAGTGCTCGGAGATGTTGCACACACTGGCGGATCTGTACACAAGCAACTCATGGGTTTCAGGCTGCACCAAGAGAGGTCAGAGGCTGAGGCGCAAGAAATAATTACTGTCCAAACCACTGGAGAAGTTACCCTGCGCCTCTTTTAATAGTGACTGTGGGATTGTTTATCCCACCGGGGAGGGCAGACATACTGACCCCCCCCAACAGTGCGATGCTCCCTCAGCACCGACCCTCCGACAGGGCAGCACTCAGCACTGACCATCAGCACTGACCCTCCGATAGTGCGGCGTTCCCTCAGCACTGACCCTCCGACAGTGTGGTACTCCCTCAGCACTGACCATCCGACAGTGCGACATTCCCTCAGTACTGACCCTCCGACAGTGCGACATTCCCTCAGTACTGACCCTCTGACAGTGCGACATTCCCTCAGCACTGACGCTCCGACAGTGCGGCACTCCCTCAGTACTGACCCTCCGACAGTACGACATTCCCTCAGCACTGACCCTCCGAAAGTGCGGCGCTCCCCCAGCACTGACCCTCCGACAGTGCGACATTCCCTCAGCACTGACCCTCTGACAGTGCGACATTCCCTCAGCACTGACCCTCCGACAGTGCGGTACTCCCTTAGCACTGACCCTCCGACAGTGCGGCACACCCTCAGCACTGACCCTCCGACAGTGCGACATTCCCTCAGCACTGACCCTCCGACAGTGCGGCACTCCCTCAGCACTGACCCTCCGACAGTGCGGCACACCCTCAGCACTGACCCTCCGACAGTGCGGCACTCCCTTAGCACTGACCCTCCGACAGTGCGGCACACCATTAGCACTGACCCTCCGACAGTGCGGCACACCCTCAGCACTGACCCTCCGACAGTGCGGCACACCCTCAGCACTGACCCTGCGACAGTGCGGCACTCCCTTAGCACTGACCCTCTGACAGTGCGGCACACCCTCAGCACTGACCCTCCGAGAGTGCGGCACTCCCTTAGCACTGACCCTCCGACAGTGCGGCACACCATTAGCACTGACCCTCCGACAGTGCGGCACACCCTCAGCACTGACCCTCCGACAGTGCGGCACACCCTCAGCACTGACCCTCCGACAGTGCGGCACTCCCTTAGCACTGACCCTCTGACAGTGCGGCACTCCCTTAGCACTGACCCTCCGACAGTGCGGCACTCCCTTAGCACTGACCCTCCGACAGTGCGGCACTCCCTTAGCACTGACCCTCCGACAGTGCGGCACACCCTCAGCACTGACCCTCCGACAGTGCGGCACTCCCTTAGCACTGACCCTCCGACAGTGCGGCACTCCCTCACTACTGGCCCTCCGACAGTGCGGCACTCCCTTAGCACTGACCCTCCGACAGTGCGACATTCCCTCACTACTGGCCCTCCGACAGTGCGACATTCCCTCAGTACTGACCCTCTGACAGTGCGGCACACCCTCAGCACTGACCCTCTGACAGTGCGGCACACCCTCAGCACTGACCCTCCGACAGTGCGACATTCCCTCAGCACTGACCCTCTGACAGTGCGGCACTCCCTTAGCACTGACCCTCTGACAGTGCGGCGCTCCCTCAGCACTGACCCTCCAACAGTGCGGCACACCCTCAGCACTGACCCTCCGACAGTGCGACATTCCCTCAGCACTGACCCTCTGACAGTGCGGCACTCCCTTAGCACTGACCCTCTGACAGTGCGGCGCTCCCTCAGCACTGACCCTCCAACAGTGCGGCACACCCTCAGCACTGACCCTCTGACAGTGCGGCACACCCTCAGCACTGACCCTCCGAGAGTGCGGCACTCCCTTAGCACTGACCCTCCGACAGTGCGGCACACCCTTAGCACTGACCCTCCGACAGTGCGGCACACCCTCAGCACTGACCCTCCGACAGTGCGGCACACCCTTAGCACTGACCCTCCAACAGTGCGGCACACCCTCAGCACTGACCCTCCGACAGTGCGGCACTCCCTTAGCACTGACCCTCCGACAGTGCGGCACACCCTCAGCACTGACCCTCCGACAGTGCGGCACACCCTCAGCACTGACCCTCCGACAGTGCGGCACACCCTCAGCACTGACCCTCCGACAGTGCGGCACACCCTCAGCACTGACCCTCCGACAGTGCGGCACTCCCTCACTACTGGCCCTCCGACAGTGCGGCACACCCTCAGCACTGACCCTCCGACAGTGCGGCACTCCCTCACTACTGGCC
The DNA here is from genome assembly GCF_037043375.1 of Chiloscyllium plagiosum. Lineage (NCBI taxonomy): Eukaryota > Metazoa > Chordata > Chondrichthyes > Orectolobiformes > Hemiscylliidae > Chiloscyllium > Chiloscyllium plagiosum. The sequence continues at coordinate 1,663,727 of NW_028270169.1, forward strand.
CTCCGACAGTGCGGCACACCCTCAGCACTGACCCTCCGACAGTGCGACATTCCCTCACTACTGGCCCTCCGACAGTGCGGCACTCCCTTAGCACTGACCCTCCGACAGTGCGGCACACCCTCACTACTGGCCCTCCGACAGTGCGGCACACCCTCAGCACTGACCCTCCGACAGTGCGACATTCCCTCACTACTGGCCCTCCGACAGTGCGGCACACCCTCACTACTGGCCCTCGACAGTGCGGCACTGGCTCAGCACTGACTCTCTGACAGTGTGGTACTCCCTCAGCACTGACCCTCCGACAGTGCGGCACTCCCCCGGCACTGACCCTCCGACAGTGAGGCGCTCCCTCAGCACTGACTCTCTGACATTGCGACATTCCCTCAGCACTGACCCTCCGACAGTGCGGTACTCCCTCAGCACTGACCCTCCGACAGTGCAACATTCCTTCAGCACTGACCCTCCGACAGTGCGTTACTCCCTCAGCACTGACCATCCGACAGTGCGACATTCCCTCAGCACTGACCCTCCGACAGTGCAACATTCCTTCAGCACTGACCCTCCGACAGTGCAACATTCCCTCAGCACTGACCATCCGACAGTGCGACATTCCCTCAGCACTGACCCTCCGACAGTGCAACAATCCTTCAGCACTGACCATCCAACAGTGCGACATTCCCTCAGCACTGACCATCCGACAGTGCGACATTCCCTCAGCACTGACCCTCCGACAGTGCAACATTCCTTCAGCACTGACCCTCCGACAGTGCGGCACTCCCTTAGCACTGACCCTCCGACAGTGCGGCACTCCCTTAGCACTGACCCTCCGACAGTGCGGCACTCCCTTAGCACTGACCCTCCGACAGTGCGGCACACCCTCAGCACTGACCCTCCGACAGTGCGGCACACCCTCAGCACTGACCCTCCGACAGTGCGGCACTCCCTCACTACTGGCCCTCCGACAGTGCGGCACACCCTCAGCACTGACCCTCCGACAGTGCGGCACTCCCTCACTACTGGCCCTCCGACAGTGCGGCACACCCTCAGCACTGACCCTCCGACAGTGCGACATTCCCTCACTACTGGCCCTCCGACAGTGCGGCACTCCCTTAGCACTGACCCTCCGACAGTGCGGCACACCCTCACTACTGACCCTCCAACAGTGCGACACTCCCTCAGTAATGACCCTCCGACAGTGCGGCACTCCCTCAGCACTGACCCTCCGACAGTGCCCACTCCCTCAGCACTGACCCTCGGACAGTGCGACATTCCCTCAGCACTGACTCTCTGACAGTGCGACACTCCCTCAGCACTGACTCTCTGACAGTGCGACATTCCCTCACTACTGGTCCTCTGACAGTGCTGAACTCCCTTAGCACTGACCCTCCGACAGTGCGGACACCCTCAGCACTGACCCTCTGACAGTGCGGCACTCCCTCACTACTGGTCCTCCGACAGTGCGGCACTCCCTTAGCACTGACGCTCTGACAGTGCGACACTCCCTCAGCACTGACCCTCCGACAGTGCGGCACTCCCTCAGCACTGACCCTCCGACAGTGCGGCACTCCCTCAGCACTGACCCTCCGACAGTGCGACATTCCCTCAGCACTGACCGTCTGACAGTGCGACATTCCCTCAGCACTGACCCTCCGACAGTGCGGCACTCCCTTAGCACTGACCCTCCAACAGTGCGGCACTCCCTTAGCACTGACCCTCCGACAGTGCGACATTCCCTCAGCACTGACCGTCTGACAGTGCGACATTCCCTCAGCACTGACCCTCCGACAGTGCGGCACTCCCTCAGCACTGACCCTCCGACAGTGCGGCACTCCCTCAGCACTGACCCTCCGACAGTGCCCACTCCCTCAGCACTGACCCTCCGACAGTGCGGTACACCCTCAGCACTGACCCTCCGACAGTGCGGCACTCCCTTAGCACTGACCCTCCGACAGTGCGGCACACCCTCAGCACTGACCCTCCGACAGTGCGGCACTCCCTCACTACTGGCCCTCCGACAGTGCGGCACACCCTCAGCACTGACCCTCCAACAGTGCGACATTCCCTCACTACTGGCCCTCCGACAGTGCGGCACACCCTCAGCACTGACCCTCCGACAGTGCGGCACACCCTTAGCACTGACCCTCCGACAGTGCGGCACTCCCTCAGCACTGACCCTCCGATAGTGCGACATTCCCTCAGCACTGACCCTCCGACAGTGCGACATTCCCTCAGCACTGACCCTCTGACAGTGCGATATTCCCTCAGCACTGACCCTCCGACAGTGCGGCACTCCCTCAGCACTTACCCTCAGACAGTGTGGTACTCCCTCAGCACTGACCCTCCGACAGTGCGGCACTCCCTCAGCACTGACCCTCTAACAGTGCGGCATTCCCTCAGCACTGAACCTCCGACAGTGCGGCACTCCCTCAGCACTGACCCTCCGACAGTGCGGCACTCCCTCAGCATTGACCCTCCGACAGTGCGACATTCCCTCAGCACTGACCCTCCGACAGTGCGGCACTCCCTTAGCACTGACCCTCTGACAGTGCGGCGCTCCCTCAGCACTGACCCTCCGACAGTGCGGCATACCCTCAGCACTGACCCTCCGAGAGTGCGGCACTCCCTTAGCACTGACCCTCCGACAGTGCGGCACACCCTCAGCACTGACCCTCCGACAGTGCGGCACACCCTCAGCACCGACCCTCCGACAGTGCGGCACACCCTTAGCACTGACCCTCCGACAGTGCGTCACACCCTCAGCACTGACCCTCCGACAGTGCGGCACTCCCTCACTACTGGCCCTCCGACAGTGCGGTACTCCCTTAGCACTGACCCTCCGACAGTGCGACACACCCGCACTACTGGCCCTTCGACAGTGCGGCACACCCTCAGCACTGACCCTCCGACAGTGCGACATTCCCTCACTACTGGCCCTCCGACAGTGCGGCACACCCTCACTACTGGCCCTCCGACAGTGCGGCACTCCCTCAGCACTGACCCTCCGACAGTGCGGCACTCCCTCACTACTGGCCCTCCGACAGTGCGGCACTGGCTCAGCACTGACTCTCTGACAGTGTGGTACTCCCTCAGCACTGACCCTCCGACAGTGCGGCACTCCCTCAGCACTGACCCTCCGACAGTGAGGCGCTCCCTCAGCACTGACTCTCTGACATTGCGACATTCCCTCAGCACTGACCCTCCGACAGTGCAACATTCCTTCAGCACTGACCCTCCGACAGTGCAACATTCCTTCAGCACTGACCCTCTGACAGTGCGACATTCCCTCAGCACTGACCCTCCGACAGTGCAACATTCCCTCAGCACTGACCCTCTGACAGTGCGACATTCCCTCAGCACTGACCCTCCGACAGTGCAACATTCCCTCAGCACTGACCATCCGACAGTGCGACATTCCCTCAGCACTGACCCTCCGACAGTGCGACATTCCCTCAGCACTGACCATCCGACAGTGCAACATTCCTTCAGCACTGACCCTCCGACAGTGCAACATTCCTTCAGCACTGACCCTCCGACAGTGCAACATTCCCTCAGCACTGACCATCCGACAGTGCGACATTCCCTCAGCACTGACCCACCGACAGTGCAACATTCCTTCAGCACTGACCATCCGACAGTGCGACATTCCCTCAGCACTGACCATCCGACAGTGCGACGTTCCCTCAGCACTGACCCTCCGACAGTGCAACATTCCTTCAGCACTGACCCTCCGACAGTGCGGTACTCCCTCAGCACTGACCCTCTGACAGTGCGGCACACCCTCAGCACTGACCCTCCGACAGTGCGACATTCCCTCAGTACTGACCCACCAACAGTGCGACACTCCCTCAGTAATGACCCTCCGACAGTGCGGCAATCCGTCAGCACTGACCCTCCGACAGTGCCCACTCCCTCAGCACTGACCCTCCGACAGTGCGACATTCCCTCAGCACTGATTCTCTGACAGTGCGACATTCCCTCACTACTGGTCCTCCGACAGTGCGGCACTCCCTTAGCACTGACCCTCCGACAGTGCGGCACACCCTCAGCACTGACCCTCTGACAGTGCAGCACTCCCTCACTACTGGTCCTCCGACAGTGCGGCACTCCCTTAGCACTGACCCTCTGACAGTGCGACACTCCCTCAGCACTGACCCTCTGACAGTGCGACATTCCCTCAGCACTGACCCTCCGATAGTGCGGCACTCCCTTAGCACTGACCCTCTGACAGTGCGGCACACCCTCAGCACTGACCGTCCGACAGTGCGGCACTCCCTTAGCACTGACCCTCCGACAGTGCGACATTCCCTCAGCACTGACTGTCTGACAGTGCGACATTCCCTCAGCACTGACCCTCCGACAGTGCGGCACTCCCTTAGCACTGACCCTCCAACAGTGCGGCACTCCCTTAGCACTGACCCTCCGACAGTGCGACATTCCCTCAGCACTGACCGTCTGACAGTGCAGCACTCCCTCAGCACTGACCCTCCGACAGTGCGGCACTCCCTTAGCACTGACCCTCCGACAGTGCGGCACACCCTCAGCACTGACCCTCCGACAGTGCGGCACTCCCTCACTACTGGCCCTCCGACAGTGCGGCACACCCTCAGCACTGATCCTCCGACAGTGCGACATTCCCTCACTACTGGCCCTCCGACAGTGCGGCACACCCTCAGCACTGACCCTCCGACAGTGCGGCACACCCTCAGCACTGACCCTCCGACAATGCGGCACTCCCTCAGCACTGACCCTCCGAAAGTGCGACATTCCCTCAGCACTAACCCTCTGACAGTGCGACATTCCCTCAGCACTGACCCTCCGACAGTGCGGCACTACCTCAGCACTTACCCTCTGACAGTGTGGTACTCCCTCAGCACTGACCCTCCGACAGTGCGGCACTCCCTCAGCACTGACCCTCTAACAGTGCGGCATTCCCTCAGCACTGACCCTCCGACAGTGCGGCACTCCCTTAGCACTGACCCTCCGACAGTGCGGCACACCCTCAGCACTGACCCTCCGACAGTGCGGCACACCCTTAGCACTGACCCTCCAACAGTGCGGCACACCCTCAGCACTGACCCTCCGACAGTGCGGCACTCCCTTAGCACTGACCCTCCGACAGTGCGGCACACCCTCGGCACTGACCCTCCGACAGTGAGGTGCTCCCTCAGCACTGACTCTCTGACATTGCGACATTCCCTCAGCACTGACCCTCCGACAGTGCAACATTCCTTCATCACTGACCCTCCGACAGTGCAACATTCCTTCAGCACTGACCCTCCGACAGTGCAACATTCCCTCAGCACTGACCATCCGACAGTGCGACATTCCCTCAGCACTGACCCTCCGACAGTGCAACAATCCTTCAGCACTGACCATCCAACAGTGCGACATTCCCTCAGCACTGACCATCCGACAGTGCGACATTCCCTCAGCACTGACCCTCCGACAGTGCAACATTCCTTCAGCACTGACCCTCCGACAGTGCGGCACTCCCTTAGCACTGACCCTCCGACAGTGCGGCACTCCCTTAGCACTGACCCTCCGACAGTGCGGCACTCCCTCACTACTGACCCTCCGACAGTGCGGCACTCCCTCACTACTGGCCCTCCGACAGTGCGGCACACCCTCAGCACTGACCCTCCGACAGTGCGACATTCCCTCACTACTGGCCCTCCGACAGTGCGGCACTCCCTTAGCACTGACCCTCCGACAGTGCGGCACACCCTCACTACTGACCCTCCAACAGTGCGACACTCCCTCAGTAATGACCCTCCGACAGTGCGGCACTCCCTCAGCACTGACCCTCCGACAGTGCCCACTCCCTCAGCACTGACCCTCCGACAGTGCGACATTCCCTCAGCACTGACTCTCTGACAGTGCGACACTCCCTCAGCACTGACTCTCTGACAGTGCGACATTCCCTCACTACTGGTCCTCTGACAGTGCTGCACTCCCTTAGCACTGACCCTCCGACAGTGCGGACACCCTCAGCACTGACCCTCTGACAGTGCGGCACTCCCTCACTACTGGTCCTCCGACAGTGCGGCACTCCCTTAGCACTGACGCTCTGACAGTGCGACACTCCCTCAGCACTGACCCTCCGACAGTGCGGCACTCCCTCAGCACTGACCCTCCGACAGTGCGACATTCCCTCAGCACTGACCGTCTGACAGTGCGACATTCCCTCAGCACTGACCCTCCGACAGTGCGGCACTCCCTTAGCACTGACCCTCCAACAGTGCGGCACTCCCTTAGCACTGACCCTCCGACAGTGCGACATTCCCTCAGCACTGACCATCTGACAGTGCGACATTCCCTCAGCACTGACCCTCCGACAGTGCGGCAATCCCTTAGCACTGACCCTCCAACAGTGCGGCACTCCCTCAGCACTGACCCTCCGACAGTGCGGTACACCCTCAGCACTGACCCTCCGACAGTGCGGCACTCCCTTAGCACTGACCCTCCGACAGTGCGGCACACCCTCAGCACTGACCCTCATACAGTGCGGCACTCCATTAGCACTGACCCTCCGACAGTGCGACATTCCCTCACTACTGGCCCTCCGACAGTGCGGTACTCCCTTAGCACTGACCCTCCGACAGTGCGACACACCCTCACTACTGGCCCTTCGACAGTGCGGCACACCCTCAGCACTGACCCTCCGACAGTGCGACATTCCCTCACTACTGGCCCTCCGACAGTACGGCACACCCTCACTACTGGCCCTCCGACAGTGCGGCACTCCCTCAGCACTGACCCTCCGACAGTGCGGCACTCCCTCACTACTGGCCCTCCGACAGTGCGGCACTGGCTCAGCACTGACTCTCTGACAGTGTGGTACTCCCTCAGCACTGACCCTCCGACAGTGCGGCACTCCCTCAGCACTGACCCTCCGACAGTGAGGCGCTCCCTCAGCACTGACTCTCTGACATTGCGACATTCCCTCAGCACTGACCCTCCGACAGTGCAACATTCCTTCAGCACTGACCCTCCGACAGTGCAACATTCCTTCAGCACTGACCCTCTGACAGTGCGACATTCCCTCAGCACTGACCCTCCGACAGTGCAACATTCCCTCAGCACTGACCCTCTGACAGTGCGACATTCCCTCAGCACTGACCCTCCGACAGTGCAACATTCCCTCAGCACTGACCATCCGACAGTGCGACATTCCCTCAGCACTGACCCTCCGACAGTGCGACATTCCCTCAGCACTGACCATCCGACAGTGCAACATTCCTTCAGCACTGACCCTCCGACAGTGCAACATTCCTTCAGCACTGACCCTCCGACAGTGCAACATTCCCTCAGCACTGACCATCCGACAGTGCGACATTCCCTCAGCACTGACCCACCGACAGTGCAACATTCCTTCAGCACTGACCATCCGACAGTGCGACATTCCCTCAGCACTGACCATCCGACAGTGCGACGTTCCCTCAGCACTGACCCTCCGACAGTGCAACATTCCTTCAGCACTGACCCTCCGACAGTGCGGTACTCCCTCAGCACTGACCCTCTGACAGTGCGGCACACCCTCAGCACTGACCCTCCGACAGTGCGACTTTCCCTCAGTACTGACCCTCCAACAGTGCGACACTCCCTCAGTAATGACCCTCCGACAGTGCGGCAATCCGTCAGCACTGACCCTCCGACAGTGCCCACTCCCTCAGCACTGACCCTCCGACAGTGCGACATTCCCTCAGCACTGATTCTCTGACAGTGCGACACTCCCTCAGCACTGACTCTCTGACAGTGCGACATTCCCTCACTACTGGTCCTCCGACAGTGCGGCACTCCCTTAGCACTGACCCTCCGACAGTGCGGCACACCCTCAGCACTGACCCTCTGACAGTGCAGCACTCCCTCACTACTGGTCCTCCGACAGTGCGGCACTCCCTTAGCACTGACCCTCTGACAGTGCGACACTCCCTCAGCACTGACCCTCTGACAGTGCGACATTCCCTCAGCACTGACCCTCCGATAGTGCGGCACTCCCTTAGCACTGACCCTCTGACAGTGCGGCACACCCTCAGCACTGACCGTCCGACAGTGCGGCACTCCCTTAGCACTGACCCTCCGACAGTGCGACATTCCCTCAGCACTGACCGTCTGACAGTGCGACATTCCCTCAGCACTGACCCTCCGACAGTGCGGCACTCCCTTAGCACTGACCCTCCAACAGTGCGGCACTCCCTTAGCACTGACCCTCCGACAGTGCGACATTCCCTCAGCACTGACCGTCTGACAGTGCAGCACTCCCTCAGCACTGACCCTCTGACAGTGCGGCACTCCCTTAGCACTGACCCTCCGACAGTGCGGCACACCCTCAGCACTGACCCTCCGACAGTGCGGCACTCCCTCACTACTGGCCCTCCGACAGTGCGGCACACCCTCAGCACTGACCCTCCGACAGTGCGACATTCCCTCACTACTGGCCCTCCGACAGTGCGGCACACCCTCAGCACTGACCCTCCGACAGTGCGGCACACCCTCAGCACTGACCCTCCGACAATGCGGCACTCCCTCAGCACTGACCCTCCGAAAGTGCGACATTCCCTCAGCACTAACCCTCTGACAGTGCGACATTCCCTCAGCACTGACCCTCCGACAGTGCGGCACTCCCTCAGCACTTACCCTCTGACAGTGTGGTACTCCCTCAGCACTGACCCTCCGACAGTGCGGCACTCCCTCAGCACTGACCCTCTAACAGTGCGGCATTCCCTCAGCACTGACCCTCCGACAGTGCGGCACTCCCTCAGCACTGACCCTCCGACAGTGCGGCACTCCCTCAGCACTGACCCTCCGACAGTGCGGCACTCCCTTAGCACTGAACCTCCGACAGTGCGGCACTCCCTCACTACTGGCCCTCCGACAGTGCGGCACACCCTCAGCACTGACCCTCCGACAGTGCGACATTCCCTCACTACTGGCCCTCCGACAGTGCGGCACACCCTCAGCACTGACCCTCCGACAGTGCGACATTCCCTCACTACTGACCCTCCGACAGTGCGGCACTCCCTCAGCACTGACCCTCCGACAGTGCGACATTCCCTCAGCACTAACCCTCTGACAGTGCGACATTCCCTCAGCACTGACCCTCCGACAGTGCGGCACTCCCTCAGCACTTACCCTCTGACAGTGTGGTACTCCCTCAGCACTGACCCTCCGACAGTGCGGCACTCCCTCAGCACTGACCCTCCGACAGTGCGGCACTCCCTCAGCACTGACCCTCCGACAGTGCGGCACTCCCTCAGGACTGACCCTCCGACAGTGCGGCACTCCCTCAGCATTGACTCTCCGACAGTGCAACACTCTCTCATCACTGACCCTCTGACAGTGCGGCATTCCCTCAGCACTGACCCTCCGACAGTGTGACATTATCTCAGCACTGACCCTCTGACAGTGCGACACTCCCTCAGTACTGACCCTCCGACAGTGCGGCACTCCCTCAGCACTGACCCTCCGACAGTGCGACACTCCTTCAGCACTGACCCTCTGACAGAGCGACATTCCCTCAGCACTGACCCTCCGACAGTGCAGCACTCCCTCAGCACTGACCCTCCGACAGTGCGACACTCCCTCAGCACTGACCCTCTGACAGTGCAACATTCCCTCAGCACTGACCCTCCGACAGTGCGACATTCCCTCAGCACTGACCCTCCGACAGTGCGACATTCCCTCAGCACTGACCCTCCGACAGTGCGACACTCCCTCAGCACTGACCCTCTGACAGTGCGACATTCCCCTCAGCACTGACCCTCTGACAGTGCGGCGCTCCCTCAGCACTGACCCTCTGACAGTGCGAGATTCTCTCAGCACTGACCCTCCGACAGTGCGGTACTCCCTCAGCACTGACCCTCCGACAGTGCGACATTCCCTCAGCTCCATCCCTCTGACAGTGCGGCACTCCCTCAGCACTGACCCTCCGACAGTGCAACATTCCCTCAGCACTGACCCTCCGACAGTGCGACATTCCCTCAGCACTGACCCTCCGACAGTGCGACATTCCCTCAGCACTGACCCTCTGACAGTGCGACATTCCCTCAGCACTGACCCTCCGACAGTGCGGCGCTCCCTCAGCACTGACCCTCTGACAGTGCGACATTCCCTCAGCACTGACTGTCTCCTCATACTGATACTGCTGTTGAATTTGATTATGTGATAAATCTCTGAATTAGGAATGGGTTGGTGAAATAATGAGTTGTGTTGATAAAATTTGGATGGGAAGGGAGTAAGAATTCTGAGTGGTAGCTTTCAATGGTAGACTTGCTCCAGAAGCTGTCCATACGGAGTATAGGGCTATTCTCTGGTGGATAAGCAGAATGGTTTTGGTGTAAGGTCACTTTAAGTTCTCAGCTGTAGCTCCATTCATTGGTGACAATGAGAGTCCCAGAGCTCCAGCATTTCCAGAATGTTCTCTGGTATTAGTTGCTGACACTCTTAGCAGTGGAGACAATGGAGACTCTCAGGCCAACAATGCTGACTGTGATCCACTTGATTACATCAGCCTGTGTTGTGACAGCACTGAGGCACTGAGTGCCAGTTCATTCTGATACTGCCTTGAGGAGAGGCAGCCCTCTCAAACCATCACATCACTGTATCTGAGCACTTCCTCATATTCCTGCACCTGATTCTCATCACATAGCGCACACTCTCAAACAGATTGCTCCCAATCCAGATCCTGCCCAATTTGGACAGGGCTCCCACCCATCCGGACAGGGCACCCTCCCAATCCAGAATGGGCACCCTCCCAATAGGGATGTGAGACACTGCCACTGGGGACTGGGCTCCCTCTCAATTCAGACAGGCACCACCGTGCTCTGGATGGGGCAGTCTCCTGCATCCTGGTTGTAGTGAGAAATAGTTCACCTCTCACTGAATGCTATTCCGACTCATGCCCACAACAGAAATAAATTGAGAAAGTCATTTGTTTCCAAAGTATCAGAATAACTCTTAGGTCATAGAGATGTACAGTATGAAAACAGACCCTTCAGTCCAACTCCCACCTGCCAGCACATCTCTCTAAAACCTTCCTATTCAAATATCCATCCAGATGCCTTTTAAATGTTGCAATTGTACCGATTCCACCACTTCCTCTGGCAGCTCATTCCATACACATACCACCCTCTGCTTGCAAATGTTGCCCCTTAAGTCTCTTTTATATCTTTCCCCTCTCACCCTAAACCTATGCCCTCTAGTTCTGGACTCCCCAATCCCAGGGAATAGATATTTACCCTATCCATACTCCTCATCATTTTATAAACCCCTATAAGGTTGCCCCTCAGCCTCCGACACTGAAGGGAAAACAGCCCCAGCCTATTCAGCCTCTCCCTGTAGCTCAAACCCTCCAACCCTGGCAACATCCTTGTAAATCTTTTCAGAACCCTTTCAAGTTTCACAACATCTTTCCGATAGGAAGGAGACCAGAATTGCACACAACATTCCAACAGAGGCCTAACCAATGTCCTGTGCAGCCGCAACATGACCTCCCAACTCCTGTACTCAATACTCTGACCAATAAAGGAAAGCATACCAAACACCTTCTTCACTATCCTATCTACCTGCGACTCCCACTTTCAAGGAGCTATGAACCTGCACTCCAAGGTCTCTTTGTTCAGCAACACTCCCTATGACCTTACCATTAAGTGTATAAGTCCTGCTAAGATTTGCTTTCCCAAAATGCAGCACCTCGCATTTACCTGAATTAAACTCCATCTGCCACTTCTCAGCCCATTGGCCCATCTGGTCAAGATCCTGTTGTAATCTGAGGTAACCCTCTTCGCTGTCCACTACACCTCCAATTTTTGTGTCATTTGCAAACTTACTAACTGTACCTCTTATGGTGACATCCAAATCATTTATGTAAATGACAAAAAGTAGAGGACCCAGCACCGATCCTTGTGGCACTCCACTGGTCACAGGCCTCCAGTCTGAAAAACAACCCTCCACCACCACCCTCTGTCTTCTATCTCCGAGCCAGTTCTGTACCCGAATGGCTGGTTCTCCCACTATTCCATGAGCTCTAACCTTGCTAATCAGTCTCCCATGGGGAACCTTGTCGAACACCTTACTGAATCCATTTCGATCACGTCCAGTGCTCTGCCCTCATCAATCTTCTTTGTTACTTCTTCAAAAAACTCAGTCAAGTTTGTGAGACATGATTTCCCAGGCATAAAGCCATTTGACTATCCCTAATCAGTCCTTGCCTTTCCAAATACGTGTAAATCCTGCCCTCAGGATTCCCTCCAACAACTTGCCCACCAAGTTGATGTCAGGCTCACTGGTCTATAGTTCCACCTTTCTTAAATAATGATACCACTTTAGCCAACTTCCAGTTTTCTGGCACCTTATCTGTGACTGACTATCGATGATATAAATATATCAGCAAGGAGCTCAGCAAACACTTTCCTAACATCCCACGGAGTTCTAGGGTACACCTGATCAGGTCCTGGTGATTTATCTATTTTATACGTTTCAAGACATCCAACACTTCTTCCTCTGTGATATGGACATCTTTCAAGATGTCACCATCTATTTCCCCACATTCTATACCTTCCATGTCCTTCTCCACAGTAAATACTGATGCAAAATACTCATTTAGTATCTCCCCCATTTTCTGCGGTTTCCACACAAAGGCTGTCTTGCTGATCCTTGAGGGACCCTATTCGCTCCTTACTTACCCTTTTATCCTTAATATATTTGTAAAAACCCTTTTGCCCTCCTGATTTCCCTCTTAAGTATACTCCTACTGCCTTTATACTCTTCTAATTATTCTCTCGATCTCTCCCTTCAATATTTGACATATACTTCCTTCTTTTTCCTAACCAAACCCTAAATTTCTCCAGTCATCCAGCATTCCCTACACCAATCAGCCTTTCCTTTCAGGGGGAAAGTGAGGACTGCAGATGCTAGAGATTAGAGTCAAGATTAGAGTGGCGCTGGAAATGCACAGCCAGTCAGGCAGCATCCGAGGAGCAGGAAAATCGAAGAATCAGGCAGGAGCCCTTCATCAAGAATGAGACTGGAATCCTTGGGGGTGGAGAGATATATGGGAGGGGGTGGGACTGGGGAGAAGGTATCTGGGGGTGCAATAGGTGAATGGAGGAAGGGGTAAAGGTGATAGGTCAGAGAGGAGGGTGGAGCAGATAGGTGGGAAGAAAGTTTGGCAGGTAGGACAGGTCATGAGGATGGTGCTGAGCTGGAAGGTTGGAACTGGGGTAAGGTGGGGGAGAGGGGAATTGAGGAAACTGGTGAAGTCGACCAGCCTTTCCTTTCACCCTGACAGGAATATACTGTCTCTGGACTCTGGTTATCTCATTTCTGAAGGCATCCCATTTTCCAGCCATCCCTTTACCTGTCAACATCTGCCCCCAATCAGCTTTTGAAAATTCTTGCTTAATACCATCAAAATTAGTCTTCCTCCAATTTAAAATTTCAGTTTTCATATCCAGCCTATCCTTTGCCATCACTATTTTAAAACTAGTAGAATTATTGTCGCTGGCCCCAAAGTGCTCCCCGCACTGACACCTCAGTCACCTGCCCTGCCTTATTTCCCAAGAGTAGGTCAGGTTTTGCACCTTCTCTAGCAGGTACATAAACATACTGAATCAGAAAATGTTCTTATACACTCTTAACAAATTCCACTCCATCTAAACCCTTAACACTGTGGCACTCCCAGTTTATGTTTGGAAAGTTAAAATCCCCTACCACAATCACCTTATTATTCTTACAGATAGCTGAAATCTCTTCACAAATTTGATTCTCAATTCCCTGGGTCTATAACACAATCCCAATAAGGGGATCATCCCTTTCTTATTTCTCAATTCCATCCAAATAACTTCCCTAGATGTATTTCTGGGAATATCCTACCTCAGTACAGCTATAATGCTATCCCTTATCAAAATGACCCCCCCTCCCCACTCCTCTGCCTCCCTTTCTATCCATCTGTAGCATTTGTATCCTGGAACATTAAGCTGCCAGTCCTGCCCATCCCGGAGCCACGTTTATGCGATTGCTGTGATTCCCCAGTGCCATGTTCCTAACCATGCCCTGAGTTCATCTGCTTTCCCTGTTAGGCCTCTTACAGTGAAATAAATGCAGTTTAATTTATTAGTCTGACCTTGTTCTTTGCTTTGTCCCTGCCTGCCCTGACTGTTTGACTCACTTCTTTTCTCAGCTGTACCCATCTCAGATTGATTTCTTTCCTTACTATCTCCCTGGGTCCCACTCCCTTTCCTGACTAGTTTAAATCTTCTCGAGTAACTCTAGCAAATTTCCCTGCCAGTGTATTAATCCCCTTCCAATTCAGGTGCAATCAGTCCTTCTTGTACAGGTCACTTCTACCCCAAAAGAGATTCCAATGATCCAAAAATGAGAATCCTTCTCCCATACACCAGCTCCTCAGCCATGCATTCATCTGCTCTATCCTCCTATTCCTGCCCTCACCAGCTCTTAGCACCGGGAATAATCCAGATATTACTACCTTTGAGGACCTCCTTTTTAAATTCCTGCCTAACTTTCTGTATTCTCCCTTCAGAATCTCATCCTTTTCCCTTCCCATGTGGTTGGTTCCAATGTGGACAATGACCTCCTGCTGGTCCCTCTCCCCCGTGAGAACATTCTGCACCCTCTCTGAGACATCCTTGATCCTGGCCCCAGGGAAACAACACACCATTCTGATTTTTCACTGCTGGCCACAGAAACGTCTGTCTAGAGAGGGACACAATTGATCGTTTGGAACCCAATGTACCCCTCATTACATTAGCGCCTCTCTTGATACCAGAAACTTGGCTGTTTGGGCTACATTCTTATGGGACACTGTTGGCGAGAGCCTGTCCTAATCCAACAATCTAATCAAAACCAGAGTTGTTCAGCCACAAGTCAACACAAATATCACCTAAAACACCTCAACACAGGGCTGGTAAGTACTGAGACAGGCCATTAATGTTTGATACAGTCATCTTAGAGACACCAGGAATTTCCAGTCACTGCTATATGTCCACAATCATTGCCAGTTACTGAAAGTTTGTAATGGGTAAAATTTCTGTCTGTAGGCAAGAAAATGTCAAATTCGGGATCTTTTGATTTATCCCTTTCCAATTACTTCGGATCACGTCGTCCCGACAATAACATTCACTGTTCACTCCGTCTCATGTTTTACTCGCACTGTTACTTTAAACAATATCTCAGGCAGGAATTCCAAACCTTGTTCCTGATTCTCTGTTTTTCCAGGTTGGTTTCCCATTTTCCCAACTGTCCTGGGCAGTGTTCCTTGCTTTTGGAGAAGGGATATGAAGTTTCCTTGTGTGGCTTGTGTTGGAAGGAAAGGCAGAGCTAACCCAGATACAATCTGCAGTTGGACTGACTGAGCGCAGGAGCTGGATTTGCTGTTTGTCAAGTGACGTTTTCCATTAGTGTGGGCTCTCAGCAGAGGGAGCTCTCCAACACAGCGAGTTGGACTTTTAACTGAGCTGTTTATCATTTCCAACACCCATTAAATGCTAAACCCAGCTTATTTACTGTTTCTATAAATTTTATTTGAATTCATCGCCTACCCCTCCCTTGAGGACTCTAATTGATGACTGCTTGGATTGGATGGGGTCTATACTTTCTATTGAAAATGTGATGTTAAAGAAATCTGTTAAAGAATCTTGTCTAGCTATCACCATTGTTAACAGCTAACCCGAGAATGCAACTTTAAAAAAAAGGGTTTTGTGATTTACACATGAAAGAAGTGAAACTATCACTGTATTCTAACAGATGAAA
This sequence comes from Chiloscyllium plagiosum, assembly GCF_037043375.1. NCBI lineage: Eukaryota > Metazoa > Chordata > Chondrichthyes > Orectolobiformes > Hemiscylliidae > Chiloscyllium > Chiloscyllium plagiosum. The sequence goes on from NW_028270169.1 coordinate 1,679,495, forward strand.
GGCTTAACAGACAATCAATTCTTCAATGTATAATTTCAGTTACATCACACTGCAAATTTTTGCTATAAATTCTGTGTTACGATCGAGCCCTCCACAATCACCTGATGAAGGAGCGTCGCTCCGAAAGCTAGTGTGCTTCCAATTAAACCTGTTGGACTATAACCTGGTGTTGTGTGATTTCTAACTTTGTACACCCCAGTCCAACACCGGCATCTCCAAATCATGTCTGTTAAAGGACACTGCTTACAGTGTCTGTTACTGGATTTTGAGAGAAAAGATGCAGTCCATAGCCTCTTTATGGTAACACGACTGAACCTGGCCATTGAGGTTCCCTGCCACAGCCAGAGTGGAGGGCTGCATTGGATTTGGCACCCCTCATGTACATGCCCCCTATTCTGTTGCTGCACTAAAAATAACTTCAGAAGTTTTAGAATTCTCCAGGTAGGATCCTCTATCCATCGATGAAGTAAAGACAAATCAAGATGGACAGATTTGGATTGTGATCAATTGGAGTTGAGGATTACCTGAACCTGGGCCCCAGTTTCCCCTCTCCCCGATGTATTGGTAAAGGTAGAGTGAGGGAAGATCCTAGGCATGGCTTTTTCAAACAGTGATCATTTGTTTCAGCGAATCTGCCTGGAGCTTCCCCAGGATGAGTATGGAGGCTGAGGATATATACAATCAACTGGGAAACCACCAGCTTCCTGCGACAACCGCTATTTACATCAGGGGCAGCTTTGTTGCCAAGTGAGGTCCTTAAATAGGCAGCTAATGCCCACATATTCACCTGGTGGTGGGCAGTGTTTCACCATACAGGGATTGAACATGACAGACAAGGCTCTATGCAATTGCTTGGGGCTGGAGAATAGGACATTCCTTACAGAAAGGCACTCAGTGCCTGACTGAGGTCCCAGTACCAGAAGGAGAGAGCTCACTGACAATGTGTTTTCACCGTCCCACCCATCACTCACCTTCAGCTGGTTCCCCTGGTGACCATGGCTCATTATGCTGGTAGCTGTCACTACTTGCAATCTCTGATTGGCTAGAAGGACTTGGTAGGACAGGATTCCCACCAGCAGGGTCCTTGATCCCAGGAAAGGTTCACACTGGCCTCTTAAATGCCTGATTGGCACAGAATACAGCAGCTGAAAATGTGTTGCTGGAAAAGCGCAGCAGATCAGGCAGCATCCAGGGAACAGGAGAATCGACGTTTCGGGCATAAGCCCTTCTTCAGGCCCTTCTTATGCCTGAAACGTCGTTTCTCCTGTTCCCTGGATGCTGCCTGACCTGCTGTGCTTTTCCAGCAACACATTTTCAGCTCTGATCTCCAGCATCTGCAGACCTCACTTTCCCCTCACAGAATACAGCAGGCCTTCTCTACAAAAGGTGATGGGTTCTCTCCAGCTGACAGGCAAGATCCCTGTCACCCCCAGTAAATTCAACCCAGTTATGGACCGTGTTGAGTGAGGCAGATGGTACCGAGTGAGATAGATAGTACTGGGTAAGGCAGACAATGACGGGTGAGACAGATAGTGTCCAGCAAAGCTGATGACACTGATCATGGGATCTATCAAAATCCCAACAGGCCATCTGACGTTTACGCCTGGTCTCGGTTGTCTGGTGGTGAACTCTCCTGTTGACAGTGTGATGCTGGAAAAGCACATCAGGTCAGGCAGTATCCGAGGAGCAGGAGAATTGACGTTTCGGGCATAGGCCCTTCATCAGGAATCAATCTTTGGTAGGAGGTAGAAATGGGGGTGTGGGATTCACAGACAATGAGGTCGGAGACTGTGGCTGGGAGATCCCCAGAGGTGTTGAGGTTGTGGATGGTCTGGGAGATGATGGTTTGGTGATGGGTGGTGAGGTCATGATCAAGGAAGCAATAGAATTAGGTGTCTGTGAGTTGGCGCCTGGCTTCAGTGGTGTAGAGGTTGGTGCGCCACACTACTGCTGCACCCCCTCTCCCCCACCTTGTCTGTGGGTTTGATGGTGAGGTTGGAGGGAGTGGAGAGCTGCGTGCTGTGAGGGCGGGAGGTTGGAGTGGGTGAGAGGGGTGGATAGTTGAGGCGGTTGATGTCAAGTCAGAGATGAAGAGACCAAGGTGGGTAACAGGCCAGTATGGGGTGCCCAGGTGGATAGAGGCGAGAAAAGGGGTCCTTGGCGAGTGGGCTACAGTCTTGATTGAAAAAGTGGGCCCGAAGGCAGCGGAAGAAATGTTCGAGGTCATAACGCGTGTCGAACTCATTAATCTGGGACTGTAGAGGGATGAAGGTGAAGCCTTTGCTGAGAACTAAACGTTCGTCCTCAGTGAGGGGGAGGTCTGGGGGAATAGTAAACACACAGCCGGGCTGGGAGCTAGGACCTGGGGGTGATCTCCCCTAACCTGACAACATCCTACCTGAGCTGCTCTTCACCTTGTCCTCGCTGAGCTCAGTGATGGTTCCCATGGGAACTTGTTTCCTCAGTCTTGATGAGCTTGAAGTGAAGCTGCCAGTAGTTTTTGTCAATAAATCATCACTGCTTTTACTCTTCACCTGAGAGAAAAGATTGTAAAGTAACAACAGAATGGAGACAATCACATTGCTCGCTGGGATAGTCTGTTACAATAAAAATATCATACCACCTTGTGTGAGCCATCACAAATAGAAATCCATCATAGTTTCACAAATGTAGGAACAGGAGGAGGCCATTAAACAAGATCAGTATTTAACTGAATATAGTCAATCTATAACTTTGCTCCTTTACCTTCCCTTGTTCCATTTTGGCAATTCTAGTCTTGAAATTTTAGATCAAACAACCATAGACTATAGGAGCAGAATTAGGCCATTCAGCCCATCGAGTATGCTCCACCTTTCAATCATGGCTGATACGTTTCTCAATCCCATTCTCCTGCCTTCTTCCCGTTACATTTGATTCCCTTAATAATCAAGAAGCAACCTATATAAAAACATTAATTTATCTTCACAGATGCTGCCAGACCTGCTGAGCTTTTCCAGCAACTTCAGTTTTTGTTTAAAAACCTATTTATCTATCTATCTTAAAGACACTCAATAACTTGGCTTCCACAGCCTTCTGTGACAGTGCATTCCACTTAATCAGCACCGTCTGGCTGAAACGGTTCCTCCTCATCTCATTTCTCAAATCTCATCCCTTCTCTGTGAGGGTCTGTCCTTGGATCCTAGTCTCTCTGACCAGTGAAAACATCTTCTCCACACACACTCTATCCAGGCTTCTTGGTATTCTTTAAGTTTCTATGAGCTTCCCCCCTCATCCTTCTAAACTCCACTGAGTCCAGACTCAGAAGCCTCAGCTGTTCCTCATGTGACAAGACTTCATTCCTGGGATCATTCTTTTACTCCTCCTCAGGATCCCCTCAACACCATCAAATTAGTTTTTAGATACAGAGCCCAAAACCGCTCACAATATTCCAAATGCGGTCTGACCAGAGCCTTATACAGCTTCAGCAGTACATTTCTACTCCTATACTCTAGCGCTCTTGAAATGAATGCTAACATTGCGTTTGCCATCCTAACTGCCAACTGAATCTGCATATTAACTTAAAGAGAATCTCCCAAGTTCCTTTGTGTTTCAGATTTCTGAACTTTCTCCCTATTTAGAAAATTGTCTGGACCTCTGTTCTTCCTACAAAAGTGCATAACATCAGACTTTCCCACACTCTATTTCATTTACCACTTCTTTGCCCACTTTCCTTGTCTGTCCAGGTCCTTCTACAATAAGACCTACCACTCCACCCATCTGTGGGTCACCTGCAAACCCAACAACATCGCCCTCAGCATCTTTGTCTGGATTGTTAATGTATAACATGAATAGTTGTGCTCCCAATACGAACCGCTGCACAATTCCACTAGTCACTAATTGCCATCCTGGAAAGGTCTCCTTTATCCCTACTCTTTGTCTTCTGCCAGTCAACCAATGCTCTATCTAAGCTAGTGTCTTGCTGCTACCACCATAGGTTCTATTCTTATTTAGCAACCTCCTGTCCAGCACCTGGTCAAAGGCTATCTGGAAATCCAAACAGATCGTATCCACTGGTCCTGCCTCATCTAATTTCCTTGTTACCCTCTCAGAGAATTCTAACAGATTTGTCAAACATGACCTCCCCTTATTGAAGCCATGCTGTCTCAACCTATTTTCCCATGCACATCCAAATACTCTGCCATTTCATCATTAGTAATGGACTCAAACTTTTTACCAATGACCAAGGTCAGGCTAATTGGCTTCTGCCTCCCTCCCTTCTTAAATAGGGAGTTACATTAGGCACTTTCCAATCCTCTGGAACCCTCCCAGACTCCAGTGATTTCTGAAAGATCATCACTAATGCCTCTACTAATTAAGGAATTAAGGGAAACGGGGAGAGTGCGGGTAAGTAGCATTGAAGCGCCCATCAGCCATGATTGAATGATAGAGTGGACTCAATGGGCCAAACAGCCTTACTTCCACTCCTATGTCTTATAGTCTACAATCTCCTCAGCCATCTCCTTCAGAGCTCTGGGGTATATTCCACTTGAACCAGGTGATTTACTCATCTTCAGACCCCAGCACTTTCTCCTTAATGATGGCCATTACCTTCACCTCTGCCCCCTGACACGCTTGAAGTTTGGGTATGCTGCTGGTGTTTTCCACTGTAAAAACTGATGCAACCTAACTATTCAGTTCCTCTGCCATTTCCTTGCTCCCCATTACTACTTCTTCAGCCTCATTTTCCAGCAGTCCGCTCTTGCCTCTCTCTCATTTTCTAGATATCTAAATAAACCTCTTGCCATCTTCTTTATATTACTAGCCAGCTTACTCTCATATTTTATCTTCTTCCTCCTTTTGTTTTTCTTAAATTATCCTCTGCTGGTTTTTAAAGGCTTTCCATTCCTCTGGCTTCCCATTAATCTTTACAACATTTTCAGTTAGCTCCTGGCATCCACAGAATTTTGGGGGAAGAGAGTATCAGATTTCCACCGAAATAAAAGCGAAATGTTCTGAGAGAGCTAGCAGTCACCATCTGGGGCTGAGCAATGATGAGCTGCCATCTCTTAGTGGCCAGCAGTTTTCTCACAACCAGTTCTGAAGAATAGTCATTGGACCTGAAATATTAACTCTGTTTCTCTCTCCAAAGATGTTGCTGAGTTCTGGATGTAAGTTTGCTCACTGAGCTGGAAGGTTTGTCGTCAGACGTCTCGTCACCATACTCGGTAACATCATCAGTGAGCCTCCAGTGAAGCGCTGGTGGAAGATACCACTTGCTATTTATGTGTATAGGTTTCTTTGGGCTGGTGATGTTATATTCTGTTCTTTTTCTCAGAGGATGATAGATGGGGTCAAATAGATGCCTTTATCGATAGAATTCTGGTTGGAAGGCCATGCTTCTAGGAATTCTCGTGTAAGTCTCTGTTTGGCTTGTCCTAAGATGGATGTGTTGTCCCAGTCAAAGTGGCATCCTTCCTCATCTGTATGTAAGGATATTAGTGACAGTGAGTCATGTCTTTTTGTGGCTAGTTGATGTCCATGTATCCTGGTGGCTAGTTTTCTGCTTGTTTGTCCAATGTAGTGTTTATTACAGTTCTTGCAAGATTTTTGTAAATGACATTAGTTTTGCTTGTTGTTTGTATAGGGTATTTTAAGTTCATGAGACACTGTTTAAGTGTGTTGGTGGGTTTGTGGGCTACCATGATGTCAAAAGCTCTGAGTAGATTAGATTAGATTAGATTAGATTACTTACAGTGTGGAAACAGGCCCTTCGGCCCAATAAGTCCACACCGCCCCGCCAAAGCGACACGGTGGCCCAGTGGTTAGCACTGCTGCCTCACAGCGCCTGTAGACCCGGGTTCAATTCCCGACTCAGGCGACTGACTGTGTGGAGTTTGCACATTCTCCCCGTGTCTGCGTGGGTTTCCTCCGGGTGCTCCGGTTACCTCCCACAGTCCAAAGATGTGCGGGTCAGGTGAATTGGCCATGCTAAATTGCCCGTAGTGTTAGGTTAAAGGGGTAAATGTAGGGGTATGGGTGGGTTGCGCTTCGGCAGGTCGGTGTGGACTTGTTGGGCCGAAGGGCCTGTTTCCACACTGTAAGTAATCTAATCTAATCTAAAGCGCAACCCACCCATACCCCTACATTTACCCCTTACCTAACACTAGGGGCAATTTAGCATGGCCAATTCACCTGACCTGCACATCTTGGGACTGTGGGAGGAAACCGGAGCACTCAGAGTAAACCCACGCAGACACGGGGAGAACGTGCAAACTCCACACAGTCAGTCGCCTGAGGTGGGAATTGAACCCGGGTCTCTGGCGCTGTGAGGCAGCAGTGCTAACCACTGTGCCACCGTGCCGCCCACGGAAGTCTGGAAGTCATTTCAGAGATGTACGGTAAAGAGGCTAGGGTTTCTGGGTGCATCTTGTCTGCTTGTTTGGGTTTCTTGCTGAGAAATCAGGGGATTGTGTTTATTGGGTACTCGTACTGTATAGGTATTTCTCTTCTGCTCTTCATAGTTCCTCGGTGCTGCAGTGTGTGGTGGCTCGTTGAAAGAATGTCCTACTTTGACTGGGACAACACATCCATCCTAGGACAAACCAAACAGAGACGCACACGAGAATTCCTTGAAGTGTGGCATTCCAACCAGAATTCTATCAATAAACACATCTATTTGACCCCATCTATCATCCTCTGAGAAAAAGAGCCAGAAATGACATCACCAACCCAAGGAAACCTAAACACATAAATAGCAAGCAGGCCTTACCACCAGCACTTCATCCAGAGGCTCACTGATGATGTTACCGAGTATGGTGACAAAATGTCTGACAACAAACCTTCCAGCTCAGTGAGCAAACTCACATCCAGAACCTCAATCTGAGCTACAAACCTTCTCAAAGACTGATGCTGCTGAGTTTCTGTGACACTTTCTTTTTTAATCATTTTAGATCACCCATAACTTCAGTATTTTATTTGTTTTCTTCAAGCCACCCAGTCCCGTTATGTGAAGAAATGCTTCCGGAATGCTTGGTTCTAATTTGAAAGTTCTGCCCCCTTGTTCTGGGCTCCCTGCCCCTTGCCAGAGGAAATAGCTTCTCTTTATCGACTTCTTTAATCATTTTAAACACCTCAATTAGCTCACCCTTTAATCTTCTAAAGCCAAGGGAATACAAACTGGCACTATTCAACCTGCCCTCATAATTTAACTGTTGTAGCCCCACTATCATCTGACGATTTTGCAGCTTGTTTCTCCCCCCCCCCCCCACCCCTGAGATATTCACTGCCTGATAGGGGGCAGAGTTACTCCACATGGAGAATGAGCAGGTTTCCAGCTCAGTGTACTCCAACCCCTTGAGAGAAAGACAACATTCCATTTGCCTTTTGATTCCTGTTGCTATCCATGAGCTAGATTTGAATGATCTGCAGACATGTACACTCCGACACTCTATTCCAGTTGAATATTCTCGAATGCAGAGCAGCTAACCTCATGTTTCACGTATCAAACATCAGCAATAGACTTGACCATTTGCCAGATCATTGTTTATCGAGACGCCTGTTTCCACAAACACAAATTCATTTCCAGACTATAAACAGAAAATGCTGTAAACTCGCAAACTGTTAATAAGCATCTGCAACAGGAAGGCCCATTAATGTTTAACATCACATTCTGGGTGAAACATGAATCGGAGCACAGCCAGAGACAAGGAATACTCAGTCCCACGTGTGACCATCAGTAAACCTCATGTATTACAGATTACTGTACATGCTTACTGACACACAATAGCTCTTCTTGGCATGTTGTGGTTCTCCCCAAAGTCTCTCTCTGTTACCTAGACCCATTTTTTGGCACACCACATTTCTCTCTGTTAGCTCTCTCTGCCTCACAGTTACTCTCAGGAGTGTGGTGCTGGTAAGGCACAGCAGGTCCGGCAACATCCGAGGAGCAGGAGAGTTGACATTTCGGGTGAAAGCCCTTCATCAGGAATGAGGCTGTGAGCTGAGGGGGTGGTGAGATACATGAGAGGGGGTTGGGCAGGGGGGATGTTAGCTGAGAGTACAATAGGTAGATAGAGATGGGAGTGAAGGTGATAGCTCAGAGGGGAGGATGGAGCTCAGAGGAGAGGGGAGGTGGGAAGGAAGATGGATACATAGGACAGGTCATGAGGGTGGTACTGAGTTGGAAGGTTGGATCTAGGATAAGGTGGGGGAGGGAAAATGAGGAAACTGGTGAAATCCACATTGATGCCACGGGGTCGGAGAGTCCCGAGGCAGAAGATGAGGTGCTCTTACTCCAAGTGTCAGGTGGTTAGGGAGTGGCAATGGAGGAGGCCCAGGACCTGCATGTCCTCAGCAGAGTGGGAGGCAGAGTTGAAGTGTTCGAGCACGGGGCGGTAGGGTTGATTGGTGCGGGTGTCCCAGAGATGTCTTCTGAAGTGCTGTGCGAGTAGACATCCTGTCTCCCCAATGTAGAGGAGACCGCATCGGGAGCAATGGATACAGTAAATGACATGTGGAAGTGCAGGTGAAACTTTGATGGATGTGGAAGGCTCCTTTAGGGCCTTGGATGGAGGTGAGGGAGGAGGTGTGGGCGCAGGTTTTGCAATTCTTGCAGTGGCAGGGGAAGGTGCCGGGAGGAAAGGGTGAGTTAGTGGGGGGCGTGGACCTGGCGAGGTAGTCGCAGAGGGAACGATCTTTACAGAAAGCGGATAGGGATGGGGAGGGAGATACATCTTTGGTGGTGGGGTCTGCACCTTTGCATTGTTTCCACATCTTTCCTATAATGGGGCAACCAGAACTGTACATAACATTCCAAGTGCAGCTGCACTAGCGTTTTATATGGTTGCAGCATGACATTACGGCTCCAGAACTCAATCCCTCTACCAATAAAACCTAACACACCGTGTGCCTTCTTAACAGCACTATCCACCAGGGTGGCAACTTTCAGGGATCTATGTACTTGAACTCCAAGATCCCTCTGCACATCCACACTACCAAGAATGTTTCCATTGACCCAGTACTCTGCCTTCCTGTTATTCTTCCCAAAGTGGATCACCTCACATTTAGCTGCATTGAACTCCATTTGCCACCTCTCAGCACAATTCAACAGTTTAACCAAGTCCCCTGCAACCTGCAACATTCTTCCACACTGTCCACCGCTCCACCGACTTTAGTGTCATCTGCAAACTTACTAATTCATCCACCTATGCCTGCATCATTTATAAAAATGACAAACAGCAGTGGTCCCAAAATAGATCCTTATGGCACACCACTAGTAACCGGACTCCAGGCTGAATATTTTCCATCAACCACCACTCTGCCTTCTTACAGAAAGCCAGTTTCTAATCCAAACTGCTAAATCACCCTCAATCCCATGCCTCTGTATTTTCTCCAACAGCCTACCATGTGGAACCTTATCAAAGGCTTTACTGAAGTCCATGTACACCACGTCAACTGCCCTACCCTCATCCACATGCTTGGTCACCTTCTCAAAAAACTCAATGAGGTTTGTGAGACACGACCTGTTCTTGATGAAACCATGTTGACTATCTGAAATCAAATTGTTGCTTGCAATATGATTATAAATCTTATCTCTTATAATCCTTTCCAAAACCTTTCCTACAATATAAGTAAGGCTAAGGTCTATAATTACCTGGGTCATCTCTACTGCCCTTCTTGAACAAGGGCACAACATTTGCAATCCTCCAGTCCTCAGGTACTAAACCTGTAGACAATGATGACTCAAATATCAAAGCCAAAGGATCCACAATCTCTTCCCTAGTGTCCCAGAGAATCCTCGGATAAATCCCATCCGGCCCAGGGGACTTGTCTACTTTCCCATCGTTCTAGAATTGATAATACCTCTTCGTAACTAACCTCGTTCCTTTCTAGTCCCTGCTGGATGGGTTAAAACCTTGTGTAACACTGAAGCCCACTTCATTACAATTCTGACTTTTGATTGAGGACTGGGTTTATACAGTTTAAGCTCAAGGAAGAATACCTCATCTTCTGCCTCGGGACCCTCCAGCCCCAGGGCATCAATGTGGATTTCACCAGTTTCCTCGTTTCCCCTCCCCCCACCTTATCCCAGTTCCAACCTTCCAACTCGGCACCGCCCTCATGACCTGTCCTACCTGTCCATCTTCCATCTGACCTACCCGCTCCAGCCTCCCCTCTGAGCTATCACCATTACCCCACCTCCATCTACCTATCGCACTCTCAGCTACCTTCCCCCCAGCCCCAGCCCCAGCTTCAACCCCAGACCCCTTCTATTTATCTCACCACCCCCTCAGCTCACAGCCTCATTCCTGATGAAGGGCTTTTACCCGAAATGTCGATTCTCCTGCAGCTCAGACCTGCTGTGCTTTTCCAGCATCACACTCTCGACTCTGATCTCCAGAATCTGCAGTCCTCACTTTCACCTCACAGTTACTCTGTCTGGTGCACTGCATCATTCCCTGGCACCCGCTGCCCTCTCTCCTTTCTGCACTGCACAACAGTGGGGAGAAAGGAGGCAATAGGTGGAATGAATGGTTCTTCTAGCTGAGATGGGAATGTATTACAACTGAAGTTGGGATGTCAGACTTTGGGAGAAAGCCCTTTTCCCAGTTGCAGCTTTGCCAGTGCCATCCCACAGCAGCAAGCTGTGTCATACCTTGGTGAGCTGGGAGTTGGTGGGCAATGAGGACTGGGGTCTTGAGGACTTTGTTCCAGGTGTTGTGAGGCTGGAAGCTCGTGGCCGCTCCGTGTTCTGGTTGCGCTGCTTGCTCACTGGAGCTATGGGCTTATTCACTGCACCCTTCATTTCTGATCCCCAGAGTACACTCGACTGAAATAGAACACACAATAGACCCATGAGTTAGAGCAGACTGAGAAACCACAAGATCTCTGATTTATACCCGAGCTCACACCAAGACTTACATTGGCTCCTGGTCTGACTATATCTTGATTTTAAATTTCTCATCTTGTATTCAAATTCGGATATTCAAATACAAGGCTGGAATAGGAGAGAGCATGTGGCAGTGAGACTGGCAGAGCATGAATGTTGATTCAGTACCAAAGACAGAGTGAGTATGAAGTAGCAGAAAGAAGAGTATTGCAGAGCAGGGAACATTGACCTATTTACAGCAGGTTAGCACTTCCTCCACATCATGGAGACTGCACTGACATGGGCGTGACCTCAGACTATTCTGCCTGGGTTTGGTGAGATGGCTTTATCTACCAGTCGTCTAGGAAGAGGATGCTCCTCCTCTGAACCACCCCCTCCATCAGGATCTCCTCAGGTTCCTATTAGAGAATTGTGGCATCATCTTGACCTTCTCTGACAAGTTCAAACTCCATTCTTGAGTGAGCTTCAGAATGCAAGTGCTCATCGGGCTCAATTTTGGGCATTTAAAGATTGGCTGCATGTCAGGGATGCTGGTGTTTTGATGGATATCTGGCGAGTGGCAAGTTGCTCTGAGAATAAGACATAGTAAAGTGAGGATAGAATTGGATGTGAAAGGTTATAGTTTGATGTCTTTGCACTCAGCGTTTTCATACAGTTAGAAAGACAGTCTTGTTATGGACCAGACCAGACCAGACCTTCCAAAGCATATTATGGAGATTACCTCGACCCTAAATTTTATATTTTTGTTAAAAGGTGAATGTAAGATGTTGTGTTCTAGATATGATTTGATTGGTCCACCACTAAGCTTTAACCAAAATGCACTTTTTTCTTAAAACACAGTCAAAATACAATGAAAGGAATAACTGGAATAGGAGTAATAACCTTACAATACATGATGTATTATTCAAACACTAATCATCAACTGTTTCAATTATAGGCATCATCCCACAAACACACTCTTAACAAAGACAATTCAGTAACACTGTTACACAGTTATTATTTGGAGATGCTGGTGTTGGACTGGGGTGTACAAAGTTAAAAATCACACAACACCAGGTTATAATCCAACAGGTTTAATTGGAAGCACACTACCTTTCGGAGCGACGCTCCTTCTCCAGGTGGTTGCGGAGGACACAATTGTAAGGCAAAGAATTTATAGCAAAAATTTACAGTGTGATGTAACTGAAACTATACATTGAAAAATACCTTGATTGTCTGTTGAGTCTTTCATCTGTTCAAATACCATGATAATTTCACTTCTTTCATGTGTAAATCACAAAACCTTTTTTTGAGTTACATTGTACTTTGCTCAAAAACTGCACGAATTCATGTAAAACTCTGTTATCTCACTTTTTAGATTAGAATCAATCTAAACATCATGGTATAGACAGAGAACACAGGGGGCTAACACCTTCAACATATTGTCTAGCTCAGTGTTTCTCAACCTTTCCATATTCCATGCCCCCTTCTTATCCATGAAATCATGCAACGCCCCCAAATCACCAAAGTCTGTTTTTGCACATATAACTGCAATACACTGCAGTGCTGAAAATGGAAAACTTTTGTGAAATATGTTTTATATACAACAAAAAATAAATGTTATCATTTATTACTGTTCTCACTGTCCACCTACTTTTGGCTCACTCTGTATAAAATTTAGTCTGTGATAGCAAAATAGTCAGTGCGATCCTTGTGGTTCATGTTGTCTTGCTAAATCATATACATCTGGTTCAAGTTTTGTTAAAAGCAATCTCAGGTCACCACGCTGAACAATATCCATGCGATTGCGGGTCTTATTTTATAATTAGCTTCGCTAGAGAGCAGCGCGAGCTGGGCGGAAGTGAGGTTGGAGCGCAGAGCTGGTCGGGAAGGTAAGTGATTGATATTTGAGTGGGTGTGTTCTATACCCCAGGCCCTACATAGTAGGGCCTCCCTCCCATCCTCCTCCTCTAACCTAACTTTAAAGTTCACAGGTAAGCTACTCAGTGTTCTTGCTTTGGTGACGAAGTGTAGAGTAATGGCAGCGCAGGCAGTGGAATGTTCCTCCTGCAGGATGTTTGAGGTAGGGGTGACCACCGATACTCCTGCCGACTTCATCTGCAGGAAATGCAGTCAGATTCTGCTCCTCACAGAACGAGTTAGGGAACTGGAACTGGAGTTGGATGAACTGACAATTATTCGAGAGGCTGAGAAGGTGATAGATAGAAGCTACAGGGACATAGTTACGCCAGAGAACAGAGGTAGCTGGGTAACAGTTAGAGGTGGGAAGGGAGGAAGCAGGCAGTGCAGGGATCCCCTGTAGTCTTTCCCCTGAACAATAGGTATACAGCTTTGGATACTGGTGGGGGGGGGGGGCAGCCTAGCAGGGGTAAGCTGCAGTGACCGGGTCTGTGGCGTGAGGTCTGGCTCTGAGACTCAGAAGGGAAAGGGGGTGAGGAGGAGAGCGCTAGTTATAGGAGACTCTCTAGTTAGAGGGACGGACAGGCGATTCTGTGGGCATGGGCGAGACTCTCGGGTGGTTTGTTGCCTCCCGGGTGCCAGGGTCCGAGACGTCTTGGACCGTGTCTTCAGAATCCTTAAGGGGGAGGGTGTGCAGCCAGAAGTCGTGGTGCACGTTGGCACCAACGACATAGGTAGGAAGAGGGGTGGGGAGGTCATTCAAGAGCTCAGGGAGTTAGGCTGGAAGCTGAAAGCTAGGACAGACAGAGTCGTCATCTCTGGGTTGTTGCCGGTGCCACGTGACAGTGAGGCAAGGAATAGGGAGAGAGTGCAGTTGAACACGTGGCTGCAAGGATGGTGTAGGAGGGAGGGCTTCAGATATTTAGATAATTGGACTGCATTCTGGGGAAGGTGGGACCTGTACAAGCAGGACGGGTTGCACCTGAACCAGAAGGGCACCAATAACAGAGTGTTACAAGGGGACATAAATTTAAGGTGAAGGGTGGAAGGTATAAGGGAGATGTCAGGGGTGGGTTCTTTACCCAGAGAGTGGTGGGGGCATGGATTGCGCTGCCTGTGGGAGTGGTAGAGTCAGAATCTTTGGTGACCTTTAAGCAGCAATTGGATAGGTACATGGATAGGTGCTTAAGCTAGGACAAATGTTCGGCACAACATCGTGAGCTGAAGGGCCTGTTCTGTGCTGTATTGTTCTATGTTCTATGTTCTATGTTCTATCCTGGGGGGTAGGTTTGCTAGCTATCTTTGGGAGGGGTTTAAACTAATTTGGCAGGGGGATGGGATACGGACTTGTAGCCCAGCAAGTAAGCTAGCTGTTTGTCAGGATGTCCAAGTGTGTGGGGAGGCTGTGAAGAAGGTAGCACTGACAGGGAATACTTGCGGACACAGAGATGGGTTCAAGTGCGTATACTTCAACGCAAGGAGTATCAGAAATAAGGTGGGTGAACTTAAGGCGTGGATCAGTACTTGGGACTACGATGTTGTGGCTATCACAGAAACGTGGATAGAAGAGGGACAGGAATGGTTGTTGGAGGTTCCTGGTTACAGATGTTTCAGTAAGATTAGGGAGGGTGGTAAAAAAGGAGGGGGGGGGTGGCGTTGCTAATTAGAAATGGTATAATGGCTGCAGAAAGGCAGTTCGAGGGGGATCTACCTTTGGAGGTAGTATGGGCTGAAGTCAGAAATAGGAAAGGTGCAGTCACCTTGTTGGGTGTTTACTATAGGCCCCCCAATAGCAGCAGAGATGTGGAGAAACAGATTGGGAAACAGATTTTGGAAAGGTGCAGAAGCCACAGGGTAGTAGTCATGGGCGATTTCAACTTTCCAAATATTGATAGGAAGCCCTTTAGATCAAGTAGATTGGATGGGGCGGTGTTTGTGCAGTGTGTCCATGAAGCTTTTCTAACTCAGTATGTAGATTGTCCGACCAGAGGGGAGGCCATTTTGGATTTGGTACTCGGTAATGAACCGGGACAAGTGATGGGCTTGTTAGTGGGTGAGCATTTTGGTGATGGTGACCACAATTCTGTGACTTTCACCTTGGTTATGGAGAGAGATAGGTGCGTGCAACAGGGTAGGTTTTACAATTGGGGGAAGGGTAAATACGATGCTGCAAGACAGGATCTGAGGAGCATAAGTTGGGAGCATAGGCTGTCGGGGAAGGATGTGGTGGAAATGTGGAACCTTTTCAAGGAACAGATACGACGTGTCCTTGATATGTATGTACCTATCAGGCAGGAAAGAAATGGTCGTGTGAGGGAGCCTTGGTTGACGAGGGAGGTTGAATGTCTGGTAAAGAGGAAGAAGGAGGCTTACATAAGGTTGAGGAAACAGGGTTCAGACAGAGCAGTGGAGGGATACAGGATAGCCAGAAGGGCCCTGAAGAAAGGGAATAGGAGAGCTAAGAGAGGGCATGAAAAATCTTTGGCGGGTAGGATCAAGGATAACCCCAAGGCATTTTATGCGTATGTGAGAAACAGGAGAATGACGAGAACGAGGGTAGGTCCGATCAAGGACAGTAGTGGGAGACTGTGTATTGAGTCGGAAGAGATAGGAGAGGTCTTGAATGAGTACTTTTCTTCAGTATTTACGAACGAGAGGGACCGTATTGTTGAAGAGGAGAGTGTGAAACGGACTGGTAAGCTAGAGGAGATACATGTTAGGAAGGAAGATGTGTTGGACATTTTGAACAACTTGAAGATAGACAAGTCCCCCGGGCCTGACGGGATATATCCTAGGATTATGTGGGAAGCAAGAGAGGAAATTGCAGTACCGTTGGCATAGATCTTTTCGTCTTCACTGTCAACGGGGGTGGTACCAGGGGACTGGAGAGTGGCGAATGTTGTGCCCCTGTTCAAAAAAGGGAATAGGGATAACCCCGGGAATTACAGGCCAGTTAGTCTTACTTTCGTGGTAGGCAAAGTAATGGAAAGGGTACTGAGGGATAGGATTTATTAGTATCTGGAAAGACACTGCTTGTTTAGGCACAGCCAGCACAGATTTGTGAAGGGTAGGTCTTGCCTTACAAGTCTTATTGAATTCTTTGAGGAGGTGACCAAGCATGTGAATGAGGGTAGAGCAGTGGATGTAGTGTACATGGATTTTAGTAAGGCATTTGATAAGGTTCCCCATGGTAGGCTTATGCGGAAAGTCAGGAGGCATGGGATAGAGGGAAATTTGGCCAATTGGATAGAAAACTGGCTAACCGGTCGAAGTCAGAGAGTGGTGATAGATGGTAAATATTCAGCCTGGAGCCCAGTTACAAGTGGAGTTCCGCAGGGATCATTTCTGGATCCTCTGCTGTTTGTAATTTTTATTAATGACTTGGATGAGGGAGTCGAAGGGTGGGTCAGTAAATTTGCAGATGATACAAAGATTGGTGGAGTTGTGGATAGTGAGGAGGGCTCTTGTCGGCTGCAAAGGGACTTAGATATGATGCAGAGCTGGGCTGAGGAGTGGCAGATGGAGTTCAACCCTGCCAAGTGTGAGGTTGTCCATTTTGGAAAGACAAATAAGAATGCGGAATACAGGGTTAACGGTAGGGTTCTTAGTGAGGTGGAGGAACAGAGGGATCTTGGGGTCTATGTTCATAGATCTTTGAAGGTTGCCACTCAGGTGGATAGAGTTTGTAAGAAGGCCTATGGTGTATAAGCGTTCATTAGCAGAGGGATTGAATTCAAGAGTCGTGAAGTGACGTTGCAGCTGTACAGGACTTTGGTTAGGCCACATTTGGAGTACTGTGTGCAGTTCTGGTCGCCTCACTTTAGGAAAGATGTGGAAGCTTTGGAGAGGGTGCAGAGAAGATTTACCAGGATGTTGCCTGGAATGGAGAGGAAGTCGTACGAGGATAGGTTGAGAGTTCTCGGCCTTTTCTCGTTGGAACGGCGAAGGATGAGGGGTGACTTGATAGAGGTTTATAAGATGATCGGGGAATAGATAGACAGTCAGAAACTTTTTCCCCGGGTACAACAGAGTGTTACAAGGGGACATAAATTTAAGGTGAAGGGTGGAAGGTATAGGGGAGATGTCAGGGATGGGTTCTTTACCCAGAGAGTGGTGGGGGCATGGAATGCGCTGCCTGTGGGAGTGGTAGAGTCAGAATCTTTGGTGACCTTTAAGCAGCAATTGGATAGGTACATGGATAGGTGCTTAAGCTAGGACAAATGTTCGGCACAACATCGTGGGCCGAAGGGCCTGTTCTGTGCTGTATTGTTCTATGTTCTATGTTCTATGTTGTATGATGCCACAAGGCCATCCACATTTGTGGCTCCCATCTTTGAAAAGCAGTGGAAATCATTGGTCGCTGATTGAATTTATTCTTTAATGTTTGAAAATATGCCAAATCATTGTCCTTTTTGTCACTGTGTTTCTTTTCCAAATGTTTAATAAGACGGGAAGGCTTCAAGGCCTCGTTGGAAAAACTTTTTTCACAGAGCAAGCACAGTGGTAACTGCTTATTAGATGGAGATCGAATAAAGCCATATCGCAATTAGTCCATGCTATAGTGCCTGCACTTTTTCTTATTCGATGACGCCATTTTTACACTGTCGCTCGAATACCCTGATGGAATCGTGGGTATTACCTTATCACAATAATTTTAAGACGCTCAGACAAGTGGCAAAATTTGATTGGCTAATTAGCTGTAATGCGCATTCATTCTGCCACCCGGTAGAACAATTCAAAAGCTGTGTTTCGCCTTCCTAGAAGCGACATGAGTTCGGTGATATTGATCTCGGCGGTAGAATCAGTGCCAACTGCGAACGAGTTCAAATGGTTTGCCATTCACAGAGAAGACCATCAATACTAGCGCAGCAACCAATCAGAGCGCACGCCTCCTTGGGTGCAGGGAAATAACAGACTCGTTATGCGACTATCCATCTGCACACAGCAATGTCCTTCAAGGACACAGCAGTCTTCCAAGTGATTGGTAAGCTCTCTACAAAGTCATTCAGTGCCCCCTTGCCGCCCCCTTTGACTTCAACGCCCACCTAAGGAAGGCAAACACCCCTCAGGTGGCACTTCCACCCCCATTGATTAGATTAGATTACTTTAGATTAGATTACTTACAGTGTGGAAACAGGCCCTTCGGCCCAACAAGTCCACACCGACCCGCCGAAGCGTAACCCACCCAGACCCATTCCCCTACATTTACCGCTGCACCTAACACTACGGGCAATTTAGTGTGGCCAATTCACCTAACCGGCACATTTTTGGACTGTGGGAGGAAACCGGAGCACCCAGAGGAAACCCACACAGACACGGGGAGAATGTGCAAACTCCACACAGTCAGTCGCCTGAGGTGGGAATTGAACCCGGGTCTCTGGCACCGTGAGGCAGCAGTGCTAACCACTGATCTAGATAACACCAATAGTTACAGTTAATCTGAGAATGCAACTTTTAAAAACAGGTTTTGTGATTTACAATTAAGGTATTTTTCAATGTATAATTTCAGTTACATCACACTGTAAATTTTTGCTATAAATTCTGTGCCTTACAATTGTGTCCTCCATTATCACCTGGTGAAGGAGCGTCGCTCCGAAAGCTAGTGTGCTTCCAATTAAACCTGTTGGACTATAACCTGGTGTTGTGTGATTTTTAACTTTATACACAGTTATTAATCTCACCTGCTGATTCTCTCCAGCCCAGAAGAAAGAAACATTCTGCCTTTTTTGATTTTTAAGAGGAAGCCTTGCTGTAACTCTAGCAGGAGAGAACTCAAGCTTTTAGCTTTAGCAGCCAACAAAAACATTCAACCAACTGAAAGCAAAACTCAAAGCTATCCTGGGTGTGTGGGAGCCTTGTCCCCAAACACTCATGATTCTTTAAAAACAAATACCCAGAGGGAACTCAAAGCTGTTTACCAACTGCCTGTTTGAAGGAGACATTTCATCACCACTGTGACAACACCTATCTGCAAGAGAAACATAGAGTCACAGAGAATTGCCCATAGTGTTAGGTACATCGGTCAGAGGGAAATCGGTCTGGGTGGGTTACTCTTCAGAGGGTCGGTATGGACTTGTTGGGCCGAAGGGCCTGTTTCCACACTGTAGGTAATCTAATCTAATCACATGTACAGCATGGAACAGGTCCTTCGGTCCAACTTGTCCCTGCTGACCAGATCTCCCAACCCAATTTAGTCCCACCTGCCAGCACCCGGCCCATATCCCTCCAAACCCTTCCTATTCATATACCCATCCAAATGCCTCGTAAATGTTGCAGTTGTACCAGCCTCTCCCGCTTCCTCTGGCAGCTCATTCCATACACGTACCACCCTCTGCGTGAAAAAGTTGCCCCTTAGGTCTCTTTTATGTCTTTCCCATCTCACCCTAAATATATACCATGATTTGGAGATGCCGGTGTTGGACTGGGGTGTACAAAGTTAAAAATCACACACACCAGGTTATAGTCCAACAGGTTTAATTCGGAGCACACTAGCTTTCGGAGCGATGCTCCTTCATCAGGTGATTGTGGAGGGCTCGATCGTAACACAGAATTTATAGCAAAAATTTGCAGTGTGATGTAACTGAAATTATACATTGAAGAATTGATTGTCTGTTAAGCCTTTCATCTGTTAGAATACAGTGATAGTTTCACTTCTTTCATGTGTAAATCACAAAACCCTTTTTTTAAAGTTGCATTCTCGGGTTAGCTGTTAACAATGGTGATAGCTAGACAATATGTTGAAGTTATGTTAAATCTATGCCCTCTAGTTCTGGATTCCCCCATCCCAGCCTATTCAACCTTTCCCTATAGAAAATTTGCCCAGGCCATGTCCAGTACACAAAAAGCAGGACAAATCCAACCCTGCCAATTATCGCCTTATCAGTTTACTTTTGATCATCAGTAAGGGCGGTACGGTGGCTCAGTGGTTAGCACTGCTGCCTCACAGCGCCAGGGACCCGGGTTCAATTCCCACCTCGAGCAACTGTCTGTGTGGAGTTTGCACATTCTCCCCGTGTCTGCGTGGGTTTCCTCCAGGTGCTCCGGTTTCCTCCCACAATCCAAAGATGTGCAGGTCAGGTGAATTGGCCATGCTAAATTGTCCTAGTGTTAGGTGCATTAGTCAGGGGTGAATGTAGGGGAATGGGTCTGGGTGGGTTGGTCTTCGGAGGGTCGGTGTGGACTTGTTGGGCCGAAGGGCCTGTTTCCACACTGTAAGTAATCTAATCTAATCTAAAGTAATGGAAGGTACCATCAACACTCAGAGTGTATAACACAGAAACAGACCCTTAGTCCAACTTGTTCATGCTGACCAGATATCCTAAGTTAATTCAGTCCCATTTGCCAACATTTGACCCATATCCCTCTAATCCCTTCCTATTCATGAACACATCCAGATGCCTTTTAAATGTCGTAATTGTACCAGCCTCTACCTCTCCTTTGGCAGCTCATTCCATACATGACAATGTGTAATGAGACAATTAATTTTTCAAAGTAAAGATCCTCTCGGGAAGAGTGATCCTAACATGATGGAATTTCACATTCAGTTTGAGGTTAGAAAATGTGGGTCTGAAACTAGTATATTTTAAGCTTGATTAAAGGCCATTAACATGTTATGAGGACAAGGCTTGGCTAAAGCACACTAGAAACACACATTGAAAGGTAAGATGGTAAAGAAGCAGTGACAGACGCTAAAGGAGATATATCAAACCCCTTTAACAAAGATACATTCCACTGAGAAGGAAAGATTCTGCTGGAAGGATAAATCTTCATAGTTCTTCATCATCATTCAGGGCTATGGGATCTTTCAGTGAGTCAAAGGAGAGTATAAAAAGGTGGCGGTGTAGCATTATTAATTAAGGAGTTAGTTACTGCAAAAAGGAGAGATGATATGTTGGAAGGGTCCTCAAACAAGGCTTTGTGGGTAGAACTTAGGAATGTTAAGGGGGCAGCTACTTTACTAGGAGTGTATTATAGGTCCTCAAAGAGTCAGTGGGAAATAGAGGAGCAAAAATGTAGACAGTTCACAGAAGTATGTAAGAGTAACAATTGTAATTATATTAGGAAATTTCAGCATTTCCCAACATAAATTGGAATAGTCATAGTGTTAAGAGTTTAGAGGGGCAGATTGCTTGAAGGGAGTTTTTTGTATATGTAGAAGGCCCAACGAGGGACAGCACAGTGCTGGCTCTGGTTCTGGGGAAAGAAGCCAGACAAGTCTCCAATGTGGCAGCAGAGGAACTATGACATGGTACAGTTCAGATTTGTTTTGGGGAAGGAAAAAGCTGGCCTGCAAAAGACAGCTTTGGATTCGGGTAGGCAGATTTTATTAGAATAAAACAGGATCGAGCCACAGTGGGTTAGGAACAGCTCCTTGTGGGTCGGTCTAGAGCGGAGCAATGAGGGGGCATTCCGAAAGGAGCTGGGAGTCTACAGATCCACCATATTCCCTTTAGAGGGAAATGTAGGAGCAATGTGTTCAGAGAACCCTGGATGTCGAGGACAATTCAGGACTGTAAAAAGAAGAGTAGGACTTTTAGCAAGTCCAAAGGGAACAATTCAGCTGTGGCCTTAGAGAGATATAGGAAGTGCAGTAGGGAATTCAAGAAAGCAATTAGAAGGGCAAAAAAGGGTGCATGAAAAAGGACTTGCAAACAGGATTAGCGGGAATCCCAAGATATTTTATTAATACATTAAAGGGAAGAGGCAAAATGTGGGGCCCATTAGGGACCAAGGGGGCAATCAGTGTGTAAAGCTGCAGGATAGTGAAGGGTGTTGAATGAATATTTCTCTTTGGTTTTCATTCTGGAAATGGAGAATGTAGGTATGGAATTCAGGAAAAGGGACTATGGGGAGCTTACACAGTTTGCGATAGGAAGTGGGGAGGTACTGGAAGCTCTGTCAGGCTTAAAAACAGGCAAATTACCTAGCCTGGGTGAAATGCATCCCAGGCTACTGTGGGAGGTGAGGCAGGAAATTGTAGGGGCTCTGACACAAAAGTTTAATTCCTCTCTGGCCACAGGAGAAGAATGGAGGATGACTAATGTAGTTCCATTTTTTAAGAGCAGTGGCAGAGATGAACCTGGAAATTACAGACCGGTGAGTCTCATGTCAGTGGTAGGGAAACTATTGAAGAAAACTTTGATGGAGTGAATTAATACTCACTTGGAAAGGCATGGCTTTATCAGAGGAAGCTCATACCTAACAAATTTGTTAGAATTTCTTTTTAAAAAGTGATCATGTGTTTGGATGGTAAGTTCAGTTGATGCAGTTTGTGTGGATTTTAGCAAAACTTTTGACAAGGTCCCACACTGGAGACTGATTGAGAGGGTTAAGGTACAGGTACAAAATCCTTTATCCGTTATCTGAAAGCTCTGAAAACCGAAGTTTTTTTCATGAAGCTTTTTTCTGTACAACAAGGTTGTTTGGTGTGTGAACAGGTGACCCAACTCCACACCCTCTTGACCCATGTCACCCAGAAGTGAAGTGGTGGCGTGGCCCAGCATTGGCAGGCATCAGTTGTGTCCCAGCGCTCGTACTAGTTACATGTGGGTCTGCTGTTCAGCATGTTTTTTTATTTCACTGTAAAAATGTCATTTATTCCAAAATCTGAAAAATTCCGAATTCCAAAAAACAACTGGCCCCAAGAATTTTGGATAAAGGATTGTGTTCCTGTATATGGAATTGAAGGAAACTTGGTGAGATGGATCAGAAACTGGCTGAGTATAGGATACAAAGGGTAGTGGTAGAAGGTTGTTTGAGTGGCTGGAGACCAGTGTCCAGCAGTGTGCTACAAGGATCAGTACTGGGACCCTTATTGTTAGTTATATACATAAATGATAAAGATGAAAATGCGGAGAAATGTTAAGCAAATTTGCAGATGACATCATGATTTATAGAGTGGTTAATAGCAAAGAAGATGGATGTAAGTTAAGAAGATATTGATGAAAGGCAAATCAGGGCAGGACTTGTACACTTAATGGGAAGGTCCTGGGGAGTGCTGCTGAACAAAGAGACCTTGGAGTGCAGGTTCATAGTGCCTTAAAACTGGAGTCGCAGGTAGATAGGGTAGTGAAGAAGGCTTTTGGTATGCTTTCCTTTATTGGTCAGAGTATTGAGTACAGGAGTTGGGAGGTCATGTTGCAGCTGTACAGGACATTGGTTAGGCCACTTTTGGAATACTGTGCGCAATTCTGGTCTCTTTCCTATCAGAAGGATGTTGTGAAACTTCAAAGGGCTCAGAAAAAATTTATAAGCCAGTTGCCAAGGTTGGAGGGTTTGAGCTATAGGGAGAGGCTGAATAGGCTTGGGCTGTTTTCCCTGGAGGCTGAGGGGCGATTTATAAAATCATGAGGGGCATGGATATGGTAAATAGACAAGGTGTTTTAGGTGGGGGGGGGGGAGAGTCCAGAACTAGAGGGCAGAGGTTTAGGGTGACAGGGGAAAATTTAACAAGGGACCTAAGGGGAAACCTTTCCAAGCAGAGGATGGTGCATGTATGGAACAAGCTGCCAGAGGAAGTGGTGGAGGCTGGTACAATTACAACATTTAAAAGGCATCTGGATGGGTAGATGAATTGGAAGGGTTTAGAAGGATATGGGCCGGGTGCTGGCAAATGGGACTAGATTAGGTTATGATAGCTGGTTGGATGAGTTGGACCGAAGGGTCTGTTTCTGTGCTGTACAACCTTATGACTCTAACATGACCAGGGGAGCCAACTACCCAGTTCTGAAGAAGGATTGATTTGTTGTTGTCACATGTACTGAAATACAGTGAAAAGTGTTGTTTTGCATGCGATACAGGCAGATCATACCATATAAAGTGCCTCAGGGTAGCAGAACACAGTGCAGCATATAATGTTACAGCTGCAGAGAAGGTGCAGAGAGAGAGATCAGAATTAACAGTTGAGAGGTCTGTGCAAAAGTCTGATAACAACAGGGAAGAAGCTGTTCTTGAATCTGTTCAAACGTGTACTCAAAATTAGGGTGAAAGAGAGTATAATCGAAAATCCTCCCAACCTGGTTATGTTGGTTGCTTTCTTAAGTCAGTGCTTAGTATAGATAGAATTGAAAATGTGTTGCTGGAAAAGCGCAGCAGGTTGGGCAGCATCCAGGGAA
Source organism: Chiloscyllium plagiosum (assembly GCF_037043375.1). Classification (NCBI taxonomy): domain Eukaryota; kingdom Metazoa; phylum Chordata; class Chondrichthyes; order Orectolobiformes; family Hemiscylliidae; genus Chiloscyllium; species Chiloscyllium plagiosum. The sequence goes on from NW_028270169.1 coordinate 1,703,375, forward strand.
CAGGAGAATCGATGTTTTGGGCATGAGCCCTTCTTCAAGGATGAGGAAAGTGTGCCAAGCAGGCTAAGATAAAAGGTAGGGAGGAGGGACTTGGGGGAGGGGCGTTGGGAATGCGATAGGTAGAAGGAGGTAAAGGTGAGGGTGATAGGCCGGAGTGGGGGCGGGGCAGAGAGGTCGGGAAGAAGATTGCAGGTTAGAAAGGTGGTGCTGAGTTCGAGGGTTGGGACTGAGACAAGGTGGGGGGAGGGGAAATTAGGAAACTGGAGAAATCTGAGTTCATCCCTTGTGGTTGGAGGGTTCCTAGGTGGAAGATGAGGCTCTCTTCCTCCAGCCGTCGTGTTGCTATGGTCTGGCGATGGAGGAGTCCAAGGACCTGCATGTCCTTGGTGGAGTGGGAGGGGGAGTTGAAGTGTTGAGCCACGGGGTGGTTGGTCTGGGTGTCCCAGAGGTATTCTCTGAAACGTTCCGCAAGTAGGCGGCCTGTCTCCCCAATATAGAGGAGGCCACATCGGGTGCAGCGGATGCAGTAAATGATGTGTGTGGAGGTGCAGGTGAATTTGTGGCGGATATGGAAGGATCCCTTGGGGCCTTGGAGGGAAGTAAGGGGGGAGGTGTGGGCGCAAGTTTTGCATTTCTTGCGGTTGGAGGGGAAGGGGCCGGGAGTGGAGGTTGGGTTGGTGGGGGGTGTGGACCTGACGAGGGAGTCACGGAGGGAGTGGTCTTTTCGGAACGCTGATAGGGGAGGGGAGGGAAATATATCCCTGGTCGTGGGGTCCGTTTGGAGGTGGCGGAAATGACGACGGATGATACGATGTATATGGAGGTTGGTGGGGTGGTAGGTGAGGACCAGTGGAGTTCTGTCCTGGTGGCGGTTGGAGGGGCGGGGCTTAGGGCAGAGGAGTGGGAAGTGGAAGAGATGCGGTGGAGGGCATCATCGACCACGTCGGGGGTGAAATTGCGGTCCTTGAAGAAGGAGGCCATCTGGGTTGTACGGTTTTGGAACTGGTCCTCCTGGGAGCAGATGCGACAGAGACGAAGGAATTGGGAGAATGGGATGGCGTTTTACAGGGGGCAGGGTAGGAGGAGGTGTAGTCCAGGTAGCTGTGGGAGTCGGTCGGTTTATAGTAAATGTCCATGTTGATTCGGTCGCCCGAGATAGAAATGGAAAGGTCTAGGAAGGGGAGGGAGGAATCTGAGACTGTCCAGGTGAATTTGAGGTCGGGGTGGAAGGTGTTGGTGAAGTGGATGAACTGTTCAACCTCCTCACGAGGTTGCACGAGGCAGCACCAATACAGTCATCGATGTAGCGGAGGAAAAGGTGGGGGGTGTGGCCAGTGTAGCTGCGGAAGATGGATTGTTCCACATATCCTACGAAGAGACAGGCATAGCTGGGGCCCATGCGGGTGCCCATGGCTACTCCTTTTGTTTGGAGGAAGTGGGAGGATTGGAAAGAGAAGTTGTTCAGGGTGAGGACCAGTTCAGTCAGTCGAAGGAGGGTGTCAGTGGAAGGGTATTGGTTGGTACGGCGGGAAAGGAAGAAGCGGAGGGCTTTAAGTCCTTCGTGATGGGGGATGGAGGTGTACAGGGACTGGATGTCCATGGTGAAGATAAGGCGTTGGGGACCGGGGAAGTGAAAATCATGGAGCAGGTGGAGGGCATGGGTGGTGTCCCGAACGTAGGTGGGGAGTTCTTGGACTAAGGGGGACAGGACGGTGTCAAGGTATGCGGAGATGAGTTCGGTGGGGCAGGAGCAGGCTGAGACAATGGGTCGGCCGGGGCAGTCAGGTTTGTGGATTTTGGGCAGGAGGTAGAAGCGGGCGGTGCGGGGTTGTGGGACTATGAGGTTGGAGGCGGTGGATGGGAGATCCCCCGAGGTGATGAGGTTATGGATGGTCTGGGAGATGATAGTTTGGTGGTGGGGGGTGGGGTCATGGTCACGGGGGCAGTAGGAGGAGGTGTCCGCGAGCTGGGGTTTAGCCTCAGCGGTGTAAAGATCGGTGCGCCAAACTACTACCGCGCCTCCCTTGTCTGCCGGTTTGATAGTGAGGTTGGGGTTGGAACGGAGGGAGTGGAGGGCTGCGCGTTCCGAGGGTGAGAGGTTGGAGTGGGTGAGAGGGGTGGAGAGGTTGAGGCGGTTAATGTCGCGGCAGCAGTTGGCTATGAAGAGATCGAGGGCAGGTGGATGGGGTGTGTTGGAGGCGGGAGAAGGGGTCATCAGAGGGTGGGCGGGAGTCCTGGTTGAAGAAGTAGGCGCGGAGGCGAAGGCGGCGGAAGAATTGTTCGGTGTCTCGAAGAAGGGCTCATGCCCGAAACGTCGATTCTCCTGTCCCCTGGATGCTGCCTGACCTGCTGCGCTTTTCCAGCAACACATTTTCAGCTCTGATCTCCAGCATCTGCAGTCCTCACTTTCTCCTTAGTATAGATAGAGTCAATTAATGGAATGCTGATTTGAGTGATGGACTGGGCTGTGTTCATGACTCTCTGTAATTTCTTGGAAGAGCAGTTGTCATACCACAATGTGATACATCTAGATTGGATGCTTTCTATGGTACATCCGTAAAAATTACTAAGAGCCGTTATGGACACGCTGAATTTCCTAAGCCTCCTGAGAAAGTAGAGCCATTGTTGTAGTTTCTTGGCTGTCACAAACGATGATGAGACATAATACAGATAAGATTTGAGATTAGAGTGGTGCTGGAAAAGCACAGCAGTTCAGGCAACATCCGAGGAGCAGGAAAATCGATGTTTCGGGCAAAAGTCCTTCATCAGGAATACAGGCAGAGAGCTTGAAGGGTGGAGAGATAAATGAGAGGAGGGTGGGGGTGGGGAGAAAGTAGCACAGAGTACAATAGGTGAGTGGGGGAGGGGATGAAGGTGATAGGTCAGGAAAGAGGGTAGAGTGGATAGGTGGAGCAGAAGATAGGCAGGTAGGACAAGTCATGGGGACAGTGCTGAGCTGGAAGTTTGGAACTGGTGTGAGGTGGGGGAAGGGGAAATGAGGAAACTGTTGAAGTCCACATTGATGCCCTGGGGTGAAGTGTTCTGAGGCGGAAGATGAAGCGTTCTTCCTCCAGGCGTCTGGTGGTGAGGGAGCGGCAGCGATGGAGGCCCAGGACCTCCATGTCCTCGGCAGAGTGGGAGGGGAGCTGAAATGTTGGGCCACGGGGCGGTGTGGTTGATTGGTGATGGTGTCCCGGAGATGTTCCCTAAAGCGCTCTGCTCGGAGGCGTCCAGTCTCCCCAATGTAGAGGAGACCGCATCAGGAGCAACGGATACAATAAATGATATTGGTGAATGTGCAGGTAGAACTTTGATGGATGTGGAAGGCTCCTTTAGGGCCTTGGATAGACGTGAGGGAGGAGGTGTGGGCGCAGGTTTTACAGTTCCTGCGGTGGCAGGGGAAAGTGCCAGGATGGGAGGGTGGGTTGTAGGGGGGCGTGGACCTGACCAGGTAGTCACGGAGGGAACGGTCTTTGCGGAAGGCGGAAAGGGGCGGGGAGGGAAATATATCCCTGGTGGTGGGGTCTGTTTGGAGGTGGCGGAAATGTCGGCGGATGATTTGGTTTATGCGAAGGTTGGTAGGGTGGAAGGTGAGCACCAGGGGCATTCTGTCCTTGTTACGGTTGGAGGGGTGAAGTCTGAGGGCGGAGGTGCGGGATGTGGACGAGATGCTTTGGAGGGCATCTTTAACCACGTGGGAAGGGAAATTGCGGTCTCTAAAGGAGGAGGCCATCTGGTGTGTTCTGTGGTGGAACTGCTCCTCCTGGGAGCAGATACGGCGGAGGAATTGGGAATGTGGGATGCCATTTTTGCAGGAGGTAGGGTGGGAAGAGGTAGAAGAGATTGAGTGCTTAGCAACATGGTGTAAAGCCAACAATCACTCCATCAGTGCCAGCAAAATGAAGGAGCTGGTCATTGACTTCAGGAAGTGGGGCACATCCCTGTCTGCATCAATGAAGCTGAGGTGGAGATATAGTGGACAGGACAGATTGTTGGTGATCATCACTGCCATGAACTCAATGCTCTCAGGTATCTCCACCTCAGCTTCATTGATGCAGACAGGGGTGTGCCCTCCACCCCACTTCCTGAAGTCAATGACCAGCTCCTTCATTTTGCTGGCACTGATGGAGTGATTGTTGGCTTTACACCATGTTGCTAAGCACTCAATCTCTTATCTGTATTATGTCTCATCATCATTTGTGATCCAACCTACAATGGTGGTGTCATCAGCAAACCTGTAAGTGTAGTTGGGGTGGAATTTGGCCACACAGTCATGAGTGTGTAAAGAGTACAGTCGAGGGCTGAGTACGCAGTCTTGTGGGGAACTGGTTTTAGAGGATTATTGCGGAGGAGGTGTCGCCTATTCTTACAGATTATGGTCTATGGATCAGGAAGGCAAGAATTCAGTTACAGTGGGGGGAGCCGAGACCTCAGTCTTGGAGTTTAGAGATGAGTTTGTTTGGAATTATGGCATTGAAGGCAGAGCTGTAGTCAATAAGTAGGAGCCTGACATAGGTATCCTTGTTATCCAGATGTTTTAGGGATGAGTATAGGGCCAGGAAGATGGCTTGTGTTGTGGACCTGTTGTGCTGTTAGGGTATTGCGAAGGATCAAGGCAATTTGGTCTGCGGGTGTTGACGTGAGCCATGACTAACCTCTTGGAGCACCAGACTTGAAACATTTATTCGCTTTTCTCTCCACAGATGCTGCCAGACTTGCTGAGTCTCTCCAGTGATTTCTGCTTTTGCCCAAAACTCTGCCTGTTTTTCAATGTCCTGGTGTACCAGGCTATCTAGGAGAATTCAATGATTCCTTAGCCCCAGCCACCACACCACCAACCACCTATTCCCATTCCTTTACCATCTCCCGATGCAACCATCATGCCAGCCCATTCTCGTCCTGTGCCCATCCAGGTTTATGCCCGATCTGTTCAATTTCCTTATGATCCCTTTGGTGATTTTTACCTCAGCTGCTTCAGCCTTTCTATTTGACTAGGGTTAATGTAGAGATGATGTGATGTTGAATTTTCCAATCGTTGATGAAAGAGCTGAATATTTTCCCCCCGAATTGAGAGCAAATGTTGCCAATCACATCCTGAAGAGTTGTTCTCAGGTATTAGTTAATCTCACTGGTAGTTGTTGAAGTCAGCTGGTCTCCCTCCCAATGGTCAGAATAGTCTGATAATGATGAGATAAACAGTTCTTGTATGAGAGAAGAAGTCTATTTTCTAGGTTCTATGTATACATTAAGCTTCATCCATGGTATTTAATCACCAGTAGTTCCCTAGCTTGTTTAGTTTGATATTCATTACAACCTCTGCATTGGTCAAAATGGTCCTTGAATTCATTGCTCATGTTTGGCCAGTAGAGCACTTCTTTGCCTTCCTCAGACTAGACTCAATTCCTTAATGGCTTGCATAGATGCAATTCAGCTTCTGTTTTGGCATCCCGTCAGGAATAATGACTCATCTTGGGTTATCACTTCACCCCCATCTGCCTAATACTCTTTTAGATCATCAGACATATCCTTAATGCTTTCAGCCAACTTCCATCACAATTTCCTGCAGCAGTTAGAGAGTTGTATCTTGTGTAGTTTGCTTGACTTAAACAAGATTCTTGTCTTTCAGATGCAATGTCTCTGCTGGCTTGATGATTTCCTGAGCCTGTAGAGTTGTCGCCTCTCATTGAATCTGGAAATGTTTACACTACCTCAGCATAATAACTTTCATTTGGAGCTTTGTTCTTGATGGCATGTTGGCATGTACATCTGTCTTCCTTGCCATGTCCAGGTGATATCTCAGCGCACAAAGAAACATTCTTTGCAGATGATTGCAGCAGGTGGAGGGGGTTTGAGAAGCTGTTCTGAGTGTTGTTGTGGTCAAACTCCCCAGTTACTTTGCTTCTCCCACACAGATACTAGTTAAAATGAGTACAGACAAGGACAATAGTCAGGCACTCTTCCACAATCTGAGCATAATACTGTTCAGTTCGCATTAACCTGTCCTGGATACAAATACAGCTGGTTGTCCTTGCTGTATAAGAGCTGACAGAAGTCCTATCTTGCTGGCACATGACTGCAAGGTGACTTCGTCATTGATGCTGTTGTGCCCCAGCACTGGTATTGTCATTACTCGATGTTTGAATTACTGAACAAAGGCACAATTTGTCAAATCTATTCATCATGAACTCATTCAGAAAATTTGTAAGGGAAACACCAACATTTATACTGCATGGGAGGAGATTGTTGATTGGTTGACAGGTGGACTCTGTTTGGTGGAGGTTGTTATTGAGGATAGTGTGCTGGAAATCAAGCTCCATTTCCAGAGTTGTCACAAATGGGAAAATATTTAATCAAACATTCAAAGTCTTCAGTTGACCCAACCGATGATCTTAGTTGAAAAGAAAACATTCATCAAGTTTCTGTATTTAAGAAGAAAATAATGGATGTCTCCAAACAAGACAGAAACCCAGAGAAAGAGAGACTGCTTGATGCTTCTCTTTGCAGGCTCAGTGGTCCTTTGCTGCATTGCCCCCTCACAAGCCATGGTCACCTGTTCAGGAGCTAATCAGAACATTGTGGCTAAGCAGTTTTCCTTTTGTTCAGAACCCATTGTGTTCATAGTGTCTGCCTTAGCTGTCCTTGTTCCAGGAGGAAGCAATATCGTATTCAACTCACAGTATACTCCAGTAAACATGGTTTTAAAAGTTGTTTGCACAGTCTCCTTCTTTTATTTTTGGACTGTGGACTAAACAAAGGTAACGAAAAGTGGTCTTTATAACAGACATGAGTGATGAAGTTGACCAGTCAGTATCCTCTGCTGCAATTATTTCTTGTTCATCTGGTGAGCTCTCTCTGGCAGTCACTGTCTCTCTAGATTCTGATCATGATCTGTAATGGTTTCTTCCATTGTGTCTCCACATCGATGGACTTGCAGATTATCACAACAGTTTTCACTCCAGGAAGATCAATGACTGGCTCATGGTTTCCACAGCGATACTCTTCTGGAGCAGTGGAAATATCAACATGCGCAGAACCATCGGTATCTCCCAAATGCTGTCCAAAATGTAGTTAGAAAACTGCAGTTTTCATTGAACATCCGAACCCAAACCTTTGCCTTGGCAACTTGTGGTAAAACTTCTTCAACGGTGGCATGAATAGTGAGATCTATTTAAGGCTTTATTCAGATCCTTTGGATTTATACAAATCTCTACTTCTGAGTGATTTTTTAAAATGTTCACCACCTGAAACTCCAGATGTAGGGTATTTTCGGTTAATTTGATCTTTGAGTAGGAGAAAAGATTGGCCCAACATCAAGGGCCCAAGGGCCTATACTGTGCTATGTTTCTGTCTTTGCAACCCCACTGCATTGGGCTCTCAGCTTCAGCTGTTCCTTGCAGATGGAGCCCTGCTTTCCCCGTTTCTTTTGTGTGATGATCTCCACAGGATTTACATCCTGTTCTTTGCCCTTGCTTTTTCTGTGGCCTTTGCTGCAAATGTTTTTTCTCTTCTTCACAATCTAATGTTTTCATTCAGCCTTGGAAAGTCTCTCGACGTAATGCAAAGCCTCATATCCTCTCCTTGAATATCCTTTAGCTGATGATGACAACTTCCGAGCTTCTGTACATGTTGACACTGCTTGAGAATACATTTCACCTCTCTCAGCAGAGATACTTTCATGGAAGCACCTTAGCCAGCCCTATTTTTAATGAGATCATCTTTCGGTTGTGCAAACTCTCAGGCCTGGATATTCTAGGGTCTGAGTGATATGAGCTATGGCAGGATTTGTTGCAGAATCTGACAACAAGTCTATCGAGGTCAGTTGTGACATCTAGAGCATTTTGCTGCAACCTGGTCAGGATAGTACAGAGACAGGACATCCTCTTCCCCTAGGACCAGCAGTGGAGGTCATGACACCAGACCATACCCAGCCAGATCTGAGCTTGCCACCTGGTCAGTACAGGCTCAGTCATCTAGAGAAATGCCCAGCAACATAAGAAGGTCAATATTCTTCTCCTCTCCACCAGGGTAAATACCACCATCTTCTCTGATATCTTACACTCACTCTATCTCAGCAAAATTACTCCTGTCTCACTAAGGCTCATGCTCTATCACTGTAAGTATTGCCTACAACATCTTCCCCATTTGCTCTCATTGCCCACTCCCTTTCAGCAGTGACCCTGCATGCCCTCTGCACTGCCTTCTCAGCCACTCAGGACACCTCCCCACCAGGATCTAATGTTACAACTGTGCAACCCACTTTTATCTCTCTCATTCCAAGAGGAAAACAGCTCACATAGAGCAGAAAGATTCAAGATGGGTTTTGGGCAGCCTAACATTCAGCTTCTCCCTTATAAGAGCATCCAGACAATGATGGTCTCAATACTCACTGATTGTGTCTAAGCCCCTGGACTAATATTGGAAGCTACTCTTGACTTACCATGCCAAGGTCCATTGTCTGAAAACTAGCCCCGTTTACTGGATGGAGGCCTGTTAAAATCATGTCAAGCTTTCTGTTTAAGTATCTGCACTGACCTCAGGTGGCATAATCTGGTGTCATGACATCTGCTGAAAGTTCTAGGGGAAGAGGATGTCCTGTCCAGGAGGAACTCCTGTAAAGTGGGGCACTCATTTCCCCCATCTGCCATGTCAGGTCAAATGTCAGAAAGCACGCAGTGCAGCTTCGAACTGAAGGAGCTTGCCCAGATGCACAATGGGTTTTTAAAGATAGCACAAGTGTAGGGAAGGCAAGCTTTTTGGCAGCTATCCAGTGAGTAGTGAGTTATTTTAGAACAGTGTGAGGCAAGCTGTAGATAAAATTGGATGTGAGGGACACCATAAGGACTACCATACATTTTCAGCTGTATTACTCTGACACCATGCTTTACGTGATGTGTGTTTAATGATTGCCATCTGAAGGCATTTAAACAGAGGTGGAGGTAGAGGTGCATGACTATGGCAAGCCTGCTCCTTTAACAAGGTTATGGTGTCCTTGGTTTTTTTTCAGAGAGGTCATAAAAGACACAGATTCCGGAAAGTCTAAATTTAAAGAGTTTTGGGGCCAATTTGATTATAGCTGATAGATACTGCCTCAGGCAACAGGCATTTAAGTTTAAAAAACACTTGTACAATGAAAGGGGGTGGCCAGTTCTCGCAGTTCAGCTTTTCTCTGGTTTGGTTTGGTCTGAAAGCAGTCAGGCAGTTGAAAAAGCTGCTGAACCCAAAGAATCATGTCCATGCTGATCCTCCTCTCACTCTGACATCTCTCCTGTAAGACCCTGTGTTTAATTTTACCTTCTGTACCCAGGGGTATTTGTGGGGATTATTCCAAGTATTGGAACAACTTCATTAAGTTAGGATGACCTGTTGGGTTTTCGGAGAGGTTACGTTATTCTGTATTCTGTTCTCATCTGTTTGTGTTTCATTCTGTAGTATTGTAAATAAATTCTATTTTATACAAAACTAAGTGGTTGAACCAACTGCATCCTTCCTGGAATATCCGCCTTACACCTGCTTAAAACAACCAGCAAAGTTAGAGTCTGGGCTACCTTCTTGAAATGTTTTGAGGGGGTCTGGCCTGGTCCATAACAGTCAGTACACTAACTGCAACTGCATTCCTCCTAACACAGTGGAAGCACCTGAGACTATGACTCTGGCTTTCGTGGTACCAAGGGAGATGCAAGATAGGGTCACTACTGTGAAAGGGAAGTGCAGCAGCCAAGCAGTGTAATAAGAAACACAGATGAAGGGTTTATCCAATGTAGAAATGTTGAGCAGTTTGTGCCTGTACTCAATGGAGTTTACAGAATGAGACGTGATCTTCTTGAGATGTAATCAACCCCGAGAGGTCTTAACAAGGTGGGTGCTGAAAGGATATTCCCCACATGTGGACAACTGGGGGACACCATTTAAACATGTGCGCCCTTCTTTTCAGGTGGAGATAAGGAAGTATTTGGAAATATCTTCTCCACAGAGCAGCGAAGGCTGAGTTTGATAGATATTTGATCGAATAGAAATTCCATGCTTGTGTGGGAGAGATTTGAGAGGCTTAATGATCTATGTCTATCCCTAGGAGGTGACTGAGGGAACACAGCTTAAAAATAAGAGCTCTCCTGTTTAATAGAGTCATACAGCATGGAAACAGACCCTTCATTCCAACTAGTCCACACCAACCATGTTCACAAACTAAACTAGCCCCCCCTTGCTACATTTGGCCCATATCCCTCCAAACCTTTCCTAATCATACAACATTTAAAAGACATTTGGATAAGTGTAACAGTACATGTATCCACGACTTCCTCTGGCAGTCTATTTCAAACACGAACCACTCCGGGTGTAAAAAGGTTACCCCTCATGTCCTTTTTAAAAACAGTCTCCTCTTGCCTTAAAAGTATACTCTCTAGTTTTGATTGCCCCCAGCCAAGGGAAAAGCCCCTTGGTATTCACCTTATGTATGCCCATCAGGATTTTATAAACCTCTATAAGGTCACCCCTCTACCTTCTACACTCCAGGGAAAAAGGTCCTTACCTATCCAGCCTACTTTATAACCCAAAACCTCCATTCCTGTCAACCTTCTGGCAAATGTTTTCTAAACCCTCTCCACTTTAATAATATCCTTCCAATAACAGGACGACCAGAACTGGACACAGTACTTCAGAACAAGCCTCATTGATATCCTGTACAGTCTCAACATGTCCCAGCTCCTGAACTCTAAGGTCTGAGCAACGAAGGCAAACAATGCTTAACGCCTTCTTAACCACCTTATCTACCTGTGACGCAAATTTCAAAGAATTATATACCTGAACCTTTAGGTCTCCCTGTTCTACACATTCCCCAGAGCCTTACCATGAACTGTGTAAGTCCTGCCCTGGTTTGTCTTACCAAAATATAACACCTCGCATTATCTAAATTAAACTCCATATGCCAGTCCTTGCTCGTTGGCCCAGCTGATCAAAATCTTGTTGTGCTCTTAGATAAACATTTTCACTGTCCACTATCCCACCAATTCTGGTGTCATCCACAAATTTTCTAACTTTGCCTCTTAGATTCTCATCCAAATCATTTAATTAAATTACAAACAATATTGGGCCCAGAATCAATCCCTGTGGAACACTGCTGGTCACAGGCCTCAAGTCTGAAAAACAACCCCCCCACCACCACCCTCTACCTCCTAACGTCAGGCCAATTTTCTAACCAATTGGAAAGCTTCCCCAGAATCCCATGTGATCTAACTTTGTATGATTCTATGTGAAAGGCTTTACTAAAGCCCATGTAAACAACACACTGTGGCACGGTGGCACAGTGGTTAGCACTGCTGCCTCGCAGCGCCAGAGACCCGGGTTCAATTCCCGCCTCAGGCGACTGACTGTGTGGAGTTTGCACGTTCTCCCCGTGTCTGCGTGGGTTTCCTCCGGGTGCTCCGGTTTCCTCCCACAGTCCAAAGATGTGCAGGTTAGGTGATTTGGCCATACTAAATTGCCCGTAGTGTTAGGTAAGGGGTAAATGTAGGGGTATGGGTGGGTTTCGCTTCGGCAGGTCGGTGTGGACTTGTTGGGCCGAAGGGCCTGTTTCCACACTGTAATCTAATCTAATCTAATCTACTGCTCTACCCTCATCAATCTTTTTGGTTACTTCCTCAAAAAACTCAATCAAGTTTGTCAGACATAATTCTCCCACACAAATTTATGCTGACTATCCCTAATCAGTCCTTGCCATTCCAAATGCATATAAATCATATGTTTCAGAATCACTTCCAACAACTTACCAACTGCCAATGTCAGGCTCACAGGTCTTTCGTTCCCAGGCCTCTCCTTACAGACTTTCTTAAATAAAGGCTCAACATTAGCCATGCTCCAGCCCTCCAGCATCTCACACATGGTTATAGATGATACAATTATTTCTGCTAGGAGTCCTGCAATTTCTTCCCTCACTTCCCACAATGTCCTGGGATACCCTTCACCTTTATGTTTTCTCCAGCATTTCCTCTTCTGGAATGTGAACTGGTTTCAAAACATCAATATTTGTTTCCCTGAATTCTCTAGCCTCCATTTCTTTCTCCACCATAAAAATTGATGTGAAATATTCATGTAGTAACGCTCCGATCTCCCGAGGTTCAACACATGGATGACCTTGTTGATCTTTAAAGGGCCCCTATTCTCTCTCTAGCTGCTCTTTTGCTTTTAATGTACTAGTAAAATCTCTTTGGATTTTTCTTAACTATATGTGCCAAGGCTATCTCATATCCCCTCTTTGCCCTCCTGACTTCCCTCTTAAGAATCCCCTACACTCTTATCCTCTTCAAGATTCATTTGACCCCAGTTTTCTGTATCTAATTTATGACTCTTTCTTATTCTTGACAAGAATATCAATATCTTTATTCATCCATTGTTCCGTATTCTTACCAGACTTGCCCTTCATTCTAAATGAAACATACTGCCTCTGATCTCTTGTTACCACACTTCTGAAAGCCTCCCACTTGTCCCTTTACCTGCAAACAGTCTACTTGAATCAACCTTTGAAAGTACTTGTCTCATATCATTAAAATTTGTTTACTCCAATTAAGAACTTTAACTTTTATGGAAGGCTTATCCTTTACCATCATTATTTAAAAATTAATAGAATTATGATTACTAGTCCCAAAGTGTTCCCCTAGTAACACTTCATTTGAAGACTGAGGAAAGAATATTGGAAGGGGAACAGCAGAGGCTGACACTGAAAGGTTGAAGAGGCATAAAGAACTGTCACTCAATCCTCTGGCTGACCTACTCACTCCTGGGTGTACTCGTGTCTACTTTCAGGATTCTTATTTATAGCCCATGGATTTGGTTTCTCTAGAGATTTGACATTTATAAACAGGACAACGCACAAGGAAAGCTAGACTCTTATCACAATCCAGTGGGATCTCTGAAGACAGTTCCAATTAACTGCAGCCTGAGGTTGACCCCTTCATCCCAGTACACCCCTCTCAACCGGATCTGGTTGTAAATGGATCATTAACAATCAGACGATCCTTGTGCAGTTTAACACGTCACCCAGTCAGTAACTGAATTAGTCACCAGGAGTTTACAAAACTCTTTCACCAAAACCCCATATACCATCCACAAATTAGGAGTCAAACCTCAAATTTTAACCCCATCAGGATTCATAACCAAATCTCAATGCCAGCAGGACACAGACCCCAATGCCTGACCCCATACCAGCCATGCTATGATCTCATTCCAGGTTGTGACTCCAAATATTGACCTTAAATCAGGGTGCTGATCCTAATTACCAACTCCACCCCATAGAATGAGTTATTGGTTTCGATCCGCTCTCCCAGGAGAATGCCAAATATGTGAAGCATGAGAGTTTGGAAACAGTCATCAGAAGATGTGGCATTTCCAGATCAGAGCTGACACACAAGTCGTACCCTCCCCATTGCCTGGATGCAGTCAGTATCAATGAATTCCCCGGTGCAATTGCGGATCAATTAAAATGATCTGGAATACATTTTTAAATTAACCCATTAGAATGGTCAGTTATAGGAAAAGCACATATACAAATGCTTGGTGACATTATACTTACGGAAAGATACACACAGAAATAAATACACACATCACATACACAGACACATGAACACACCAACATGAGGCTCACATTACTCACCTCACGTGGTCCAGATTGTAACAAATTGATGATCAGAGTCAGTGTGTGACCCAAACTCTTACAAAATGGTCCTCTCTCTCCGTGAAGGTTCTGTGTGCCAGAAGAGGAAAGTCAAAAATATAAACAAGATTCTGCGAACAGCTGCTTTCTGAGAGCAGAAGGAGAGCCTCAAGCACAAGCCACTGCACTGGTAGAAAACACCAATATCAGCTCCAATTCCGCAAATTCAGCGCTGCTAAATTAACCCTTTAAGTGTCTCTGAAACATTTCTGTCCAAAAATAGCATGGGCAGAGAATTGCACTTCACAAATACACAATGCAAATGCTTCAGATCCCCAATACTACATACAGAAAATTTCTCAGATTGTTTTAAAAAGCATTTGTACAAAGCAACTGAGCAAAAACAGGCAGAGATACTGCAAAAGGAAGTCACAAACCTTCACAATTAGTCAGCGCGTTGTGAGATTGCTGACAGTTTCAGATCAGCCACATCCTCATTGTTTTACAGCAATGCTAGAAACTGCCACCAGACTTCACAATATTGAGGAAGCTCCAAGTCTCAGGCCTGAAAACAAACCAGCTTCAGTGACGAACTGTTTCAGGTTGTGAAACAGAGCTGCATTAAGATTTCACAGTACAGGCTCCACCTTTAAAACAAGGCAGTGCTTATTATAACCACAACCTGCATCTATATAGCACCTTTAGCATAGAGGTTCCAAAGTTCTTCATAAGAACATAATGAGAACAAACATTTGGCAGCTATATGAGGAGATACATGAATAGATAACCAACCGCTTGTTCAGAGGTAGGTTTTAAGGAACAGAAACATACATTGCTGGGAAACCAAGCAGTTCTGGCAGTATCTGTGTAGTGATTGTAACAAAGTCAGCCAGGTGGACCTCACAGAATATGAACTCTCTGACTGGGGCTGTTAAACTGGTCCAATCAGGGCGCCCCGGCTGACAGACATAAACAGGAGTGGTGCTGCACGCAGCAGTCCCCTGCAACCGCAGATTGCGGTGGTTCACGGACTCCCAGCCCAACCGCTTGTTCTGTGGCACTGTGGACTCTGTGGACCATGTATATATTGGGTGTGGACGTTTGCACTCCCTTTTTGATTTCCTGAAAAACCTTCTCCTCTGTTTTTGGCTGCACTTCAGTCCCACGCTCCTGATCTTTGGGCACCCGGTACGGAGAAAGGAGGGCAGGTCTGAAGACCTCCTCGTGGGTCTGCTCCTGGGCCTGGCCAAACTGGCCATCAACAGGTCCAGGCAGCGGGCCGTGGAGGGGGCCGTTAGGGCCGACTGCCTGCCCCTCTTCCGCGGTTACGTTAGAGCCCGGGTGTCCTTGGAGAAGGAGCACGCGGCGTCCACCAACACCCTGGGGTTGTTCAGAGAGAGGTGGGCGCCGCAGGGAGTGGAGTGCATCATTTCTCCCTCCAACTCTATTTTGATTTAGTCCCTACCCTCCCCTTCACTGTTTTGATCACACAGCACTGTCCCTTGATGTGAAGGGCAGTGTTTGTCACTGGCCACTCGGGTGTTTTCCTATCTTCCTGGTGGTGGAAATTGAATAAAGATTCGTGCACTTTGTGTCTTCCACTGTGTCTCACACCTGCACACACACACCATGGGTGCTGGGGATAAAATAAGCACTACCGCACTTAGGTGGTAGAGTGGGAGTTTAAGAAAAAAATATAAACAGCAGATTTGATCACAAAGCAAAAAAAAAGAAAAAAAGGAAAAAAAAGAAAAAAATTAACAAAAGACATATAAAAAAACACAGGAGTGTCAGAGGTTCTGTTCACTCTGTGAGCTAGCTCTGAGGGATCTGGATCAGTATCAAGGACTCACCATCTGTAAATAAGGGGTGACTTGGTGACAGGATACCAGCATCTGTGGAGCTATTTCAGTGGTGTCAAGAGAAAAGCACATGACTGAAGAAATTTGCTTGCAACTGTCATCTTTGAGTTGGGGTAAGCGTTTCTGGCATCAAGCCATTATTTAAAGTTTGACTCATTCAATCCTGCCGTTGAAGACTTAATCCAGGATGTGGAAAGAATGTGAGTAAATAACATTGGGGCAGGTGAAAAGTAATGAAAAATTCTCCTAATAGCTTGTGAACGCGCAGCTTTCTTGGTTATTAGGATAGTGACCTTCCCTGAGGCACCAGATACTAAACTCTTTCAAGAGTTGACAGATTTAGTTCAGGAATATTGTATCTCTAAGCGTCCTCTAATTCTGAGATACTATCAATTTTACTTGGCAATTTGAGAATCAGGAGGATGTGTCCAGATTTTTGACGAGGTTAAGACAACTGGCAGAGGTATGTGATTTTGGTTTACCCCTTAATGAGATGCTGAGGGACCGTTTGGTATGTGGGATAAATTATGTAACTATGGAAAAGTGCCTATTGGCTGAAGCCTGACTAGATTTCAAACATGCACTACAACTGACTTTACCGTTGGAAAATCTAGCAGGTAGAGCACGAGTTGCAGGGTATTCCGATGGAAGTAGAAACCGTCACTAGTCCGACTGAGCTTGGGGAACATGACTTGAGTGAAGACAATTACACATTGTCCTGGACAGAGGGACTCTCGGTCAAACCACAGCAAAACCCCAAAACAAAGCCAAACCTCTGCCAAACTTTAAACATTTTCTTCAGGATCTGGACCAGCAAGCCATTGTAGTTGTTTCTGGTATGTGATCTCAAGTCAGCAGAAGAGTCCCACTAGATCTAAACTGCCAAAGAGAGCACATAGGCTGGCATGGTGACTCAGTGGTTAGCACTGCTGCCTTACAGCACCAGGGTCCCAGGTTTGATTCCAGCCTTAGGTGACTCTCTGTGGAGTTTGTACGGCCTCCCCGTGTCTGTGTGGGTGTCCTCCGGGTGCTCCTGTTTTCTCCCACAATCCAAAACATGTGCAGGTCAGGTGAATTGGCCATGCTAAATTGCCCACAGTGTTAGATGCATTAGTCAGAGAAAAATGGGTCTGGGTGGGTTATTCTTCGGAGGGTTGGTGTGGACTGGTTAGGCTGAAGGGCCTGTTTCCACACTGTAGGGAATCTCATCTAATCCATCCAGGAGAGTGAACACCCTGGAAAGTCCACCTACATCTGGTTTGGAACAGTTAAATTGCTCAGCAATATTCAAATCAGAACCAATCAAAAAATGCCTGACTAAATAGTCACCTAGTTCTAATGGAAGCTGATACCAGTGTGATAGTTCCAGTGATCACAGATCCTGGTCTTTAACAAAATTCATTCTGGACTCCAACCCTTAAGTTTGCACAAACCTCATCTAGACTGAGAACCTATACCAGGGAACCTTTACAGATTAAGGATACAACTTTGTTTCTGGTCTTTTATGAGAAGCAGCTGATTCAGTTACCACTGACTGTAGTAAAAGGAATCAAGCTTGATGGGTTGGAATTGTTTGAGAAAGGTTCACCTAGATTGGCTCAATACTTTTTGATTAGAAAATGGTTGCCTGAGTAAACTTCTAATTACCTACCTGGAGGCATTTCAGAATAGCCTAGCAACAATCAAAGGAGCCAAGGCCACCTTGAATGTTGGCCAGGAAGCAATTCCCGCAAGGAATTCTGCAAGGCCTGTCCAGTGCCATTTGCCTTTCTGGTAAAAGTAGAGGCAGAAATCTGAAGGCTGGAAAGCAAAGGAATCTGCAAACCAGTCATACCAATTATGAAGTTGACCAGTCGGTTCACCTTTGTGGGAATTTTTAACAAACGGTAAACTGCCTTTCACAGCTGGATAAATATCCAATCCCTCACCTAAAGGATTTATACACAAAGCTGGCAGGGAGGCTGTCCTTCACAAAGCTGGACATGAGCCATGATACTTGCAATTGTGGTTAGATGAGGATTCCTAGACATATTGAACCCTTAATACCCATAAGGGGTTGTGCCAATATATGAGACTGCCTTTTGGGGTATTATCAGCCTCTGCTATTTTCCAGCAGACGATGCAGAACATTTTACAAAGTCTACCCCAGGTTGCCTTTTAGCTGTATCATGTGCAGGTGTATGCCTTGGCAGGGAAAAGCGTGTGTTCTACGCAGTCGAAGTGACGTACTTGGGCTGCAGAGCTGACAAGACCAGGTTACACCCATTCTCTCTCTTACCATTTTAGTTGACACCCTGCTTCTCTGTTTGGCACATCACTTGGTATCTCCCTGGTTGCCCCACTCCTGACACCTCACTCTTTCCCTCCCACTTGCCACCTTGCTCCTTCATTCGTAAGACAGTGAATAGCAAGGCACCACAATGGTGAGCAGGAAGGAAAGAGTGAGGGATCAGACAAGTGTAGCAAGTAGGTTAATCAACAAACTAAACTCAGAATTTGAATGAGTTGAAAATAATTTTATTGCTCCAATTCTTTGATGTAGGAACCTCTTTGTAGTATTGTGAGCAGTGATATCAAGGGCAATTCTTGCATATGGGCAGTCAGTGTATCCGCTGTATTCTCTGTGGCAGCAAATGCAACTTTGTGTTTATGCCATGATTCGGAGATGCCGGTGTTGGACTGGGGTGTACAAAGTTAAAAATCACACGACACCAGGTTATAGTCCAACAGGTTTAATTGGAAGCACACTAGCTTTCGGAGCATCACTCCTTCATCAGATGATAGTGGAGGGCTCAATCCTAAAACACAGAATTTATAGCAAAAATTTACAGTGTGATGTAACTGAAATTATAGATTGAAAAATACCTTGATTGTCTGTTGAGTCTTTCATCTGTTCGAATACCATAGTAGTTTCACTTCTTTCATGTGTAAATCACAAAACCTTTTTTTAAAAAGTTGCATTCTCAGGTTAGCTGTAACAATTGATGTTAGCTAGACAATATGTTGAAGGTGTTGGCCCCCTGTGTTCTCTGTCTATGCCATGATGTTTAGATTGATTCTAATCTAAAAAGTGAGATAACAGTTTTACATGAATTCATGCAGTTTTTGAGCAAAGTACAATGTAACTCTGCTCAAAATTCACCCCATAATATATGTGCATGTGGGTCTTTGTCTGTCTGTGTGTCTGTCTGGGTTGGGGGTTGTGAGTGTGAGAGAGGGTATATGTGTGTGTAGTAAGTGTAGAGTGTCTTAAGTCTGTGAGGGGGTGCATGTGAGTGTGGCGGTGTGTATGCGTGCCTAGGGTGGGGGGTTGTGAGAGAGAGTGTATGTGTGTGCATGAATGTAGAGTGGTCTAAGTCTGAGAGGATGCCTGTGTGCGTGTGGGAGTGTGTGTCTGTAAGGGTGTGTGTGTATAGGAGTGCCTGAGTGTGTGTGTGTAGGAGTGCCTGAGTGTGTGTGTGTAGGAGTATCTGTGTGTGTGTAGTGCAATGGTGGTCACCTGTAATGTGACATGAACCCAAGGTCCCGGTTGAGGCCCTCCCTATGGGTATGGAACTTAGCTATCAGCCTCTGCTCGGACACTTTTCATTGCTGCGTCCCGAAGTCTGCCTTGGAGGATGGTCACCCGAAGGTCCGAGGCTGAACGTCCTGGACCACTGAAGTGTTCCCCAACTGGGAGGGAACCCTCCTGTCTGTTGATTGTTGTGCGGTGCCCATTCATCCGTTGTCATAGCCTTTGCTCAGTTTCCCCAATGTACCATGCCTCCGGGCATCTCTGCCTGCAACGTATAAGATTGACAGCGTTGGCTGAGTCACATCAGTACCTGCCATGTGCAAGGTGGGAGGTGTCCCCACGTGTAATGGTAGTATCTATGTCCACACTCTGACACGTCTTGCAGCGCCTGCTGTGACAGGGTTGTATGGAGTTGTCCTGAGAGCCGGGCAGCTTGCTATGAACAATGATCTGTTTGAAGTTTGGTGGTTGTTTAAAGGTAAGTAGTGGAGGTGTGGGGAAGGTCATCCTCATTGATAATGTGTTGCAGGTCACGAAGAACATGGCGTAATTTTTCAGCCCCTGGGAAGTACTGAACAACGAAGGGTACCCTGTCAGTTGCAGCATGTGTCTGTCTCCTGAGGAGGTCATTACGGTTCCTTGCTGTGGCACGTCTGAACTGGCGGTCGATGAGTTGGGCATCATACCCTGTTCTTGTGATTTACACATGAAAGAAGTGAAACTATCATGGTATTCAAACAGATGAAAGGCTCAACAGACAATCAAGGTATTTTTCAATGTATAGTTTCAGTTACATCACACTGTAAATTTTTGCTATAAATTCTTTGCCTTACAATTGTGTCCTCCGCAACCACCTGATGAAGGAGTGTCGCTCCGAAAGCTAGTGTGCTTCCAATTAAACCTGTTGGACTATAACCTGGTGTTGTGATTTTTAACTTTGTGTTTATGCCAGCAGCCTGTTTCAGACAGTAATCTGGGACTTCTGTGGCATTTCCCAATCCTACTAATATATGTATCTGATGCAACTGACTTCATTTTTGCAAGAGCCCACCTTTTCATTACCTTCAATCTTGATGAAAAGAGTCAATCGTTTAAATTATTATTCTCTGTCATCACTGGTTTTTCTAGGTTCAGGGTGTTATCAGTTGTACCCATGTTGCTTTGCGAGCACCATATCACCAACAAATGGCATTTTTGAATAGGAAAGAGTTGCAGTCCCTTAATACTGAACTAATTTATGACCGTCAAAATCACACCTTTGGAATTCTAGATCAGATTGCCATGACTTGTGTGTGAGAGAACACTCTCAGGCTTGTGCTTCTTTCCCATGGTCTTCAGCCCATTAAGGGGGTAACCATTCCAAACCTAGTTCATGACACTGTTGGAGATGGACAGACAGATTCAGAATAAAGGTACAGCATTGTACACCCTTCCACTAGGGCCAGAGTGGTACAAATAATAGGCATCCTGGATATGAGGCTTCGATGCCTGGACCTCTCTGGCTGACTCTGCAATGTAGGCCAGGTGGAGTGTCCTGCATCATTGTGATATGCTGTGCCCTTCACAACCTGCACAAATGAGTGAGTCCTGGATGTGGATGCAAGACCAATACTCTGAGGATGAAGAGGAGTTGAGAATCAGGGCATTAGCCACAAGGGCCATCCATGGGAGGAGGACGGAGCATGTTTGCACAGAGGCCAGAGGGATCCTTATTGCTAGCCACCTCGAGGATCACAGAGCTGGCCTCAGACTTTGTTGGACCATATTTGTAACAAGCTCTGGCAGGCAGCTCCTGCTTAGTGTAAGATACGTTTCTAACTTATTGATTTGCTGGGTTTTTATCTTGCAGATTAAATCTTACATTATCCATTTTAATGTGCAAACAAAATTTTCATGCAAACCAACGATAAAGTAGCTATGCAGAAGGTACCTTTACACCACTATGGGAGAAGGCAGCAGTGAGACAGTGCACTTTCATTGGATGATGATAAAGCTATGATCATCTATCAGGCTATGACATGAAAGTTTATTGTAGTCCAGATCCTGGTTAGAGTCACCAGTTAATGCAGATCCTGAGGCAGCTACTTTTGATCCTTGCTCCACATGTACAGATTGTAATGACGCCTTGATCAGCTGGAACGCCCTCTCTCACAATGCGCAACTTGTCAGAGGCAGTGCTTTGTGATTGAATATCCATTGAATATCTCCTAGCCTTGAATATCACTGTGCTCCTTCAAAAGGCTTGTACATTGGAGCTTTCCTGATTGAGATATGTAAAATCACTGCTTCTGCACTGTCACTCAAGGTGGGTGGACATGTGAAAGGACATGTGCAGGCCAGGCCCTAACACAATTGCCACAATCCATGGCCATTGTATTTTGCCTCTTGTCTGCAGTTCCCCAATGGTAAGATTCAAGGATCTCTGATATATGAGGCTAATTGCAGTCAAAGACTCCAAGGCGTGTGAGAGAAGCAATTCTTGGTAAATGCAACATCTTATTTGGAAATTGGTATGTCATAATTGGAAAGTATGAAGGGACTCCTCATCGCTCAAATGGGTCTGATGTAACAGAGTCCCACAGCGAAAATAATGTCACAACAGATTAATAGAGCAAGTGAAAATATATTGAAAAAACGTGATTGACTGTTTACATTAATGTAGCACTCGGGCCACCTTGGGCCAATGGGCTGAGAAGTGGCAGATGGAGTTTAATTCAGATAAATGCGAGGTGCTGCATTTTGGGAAAGCAAATCTTAGCAGGATTTATATACTTAATGGTAAGGTCCTAGGGAGTGTTGCTGAACAAAGAGACCTTGGAGTGCAGGTTCATAGCTCCTTGAAAGTGGAGTCACAGGTAGATAGGATAGTGAAGAAGGCGTTTAGTATGCTTCCCTTTATTGGTCAGAGTATTGAGTACAGGAGTTATGATGTCATGTTGCAGCTGTACAGGACATTGGTTAGGCTACTTTTCGAATATTGTGTGCAATTCTGGTCTCCTTCCTATAGGAAAGATGTTATAAAACTTGAAAGGGTTCAGAAAAGATTTACAAGGATGTTGCCAGGGTTGGAGGATTTGAGCTAAAGGGAGAGGCTGAACAGGCTGGGGCTGTTTTCCCTGGAGTGTCGGAGGCTGAGGGGTGACCTCATAGAGGTTTACAAAATCGAGGGGCATGGATAGGGTAAGTAGGCAAAGTCTTTTCCCTGGGGTCAGGGAGTCCAGAACTAGAGGTCATAGGTTTAGGGTGAGAGGGGAAAGATATAAAAGAGACCTAAGGGGCAACTTTTTCACACAGAGGGTGGTACGTGTATGGGATGAGCTGCCAGAGGATGTGGTGGAGGTTGGTACAATTGCAACATTTAACAGGCATTTAGATGGGTATATGAATAGGAAGGGTTTGGAGGGATATGGGCCAGGTGCTGGCAGGTGGGACTAGATTGGGTTGGGATATCTGGTCGGCGTGGACACGTTGGACCGAAGGGTCTGTTTCCATACTGTACATCTCTATGACTGTATGACTCTGCTCCCAATTTGACCAGGTGCAGCCCCAACATTTACAGTTGAATGGACGGTGCCTACTATGTCATTGGCTCTACTGACATGGAAGATTTGGGCAGTTGTCCCCAATGTCTTTGCAACGGCATGGGTGGCACAATGGTTCAGTGGTTAGCACTACTATCTTACTGTGCCAGGGACCTGGGTTCAATTCCACCCTTGGGTGACTGTGTGGAGTTTGCATGTTCTCCCTGTGCCTGTGGGTTTCTGCCAAGTGCTCTGGTTTCCTCCCACAATCCACTGATATACAAGTTAGGTGGGTTAGCCATGCTAAATTTCCCATAGTGTCCCAGGATGTGTACATTAGTCATGGGAAATGCAGGATTACAGGGGTAGGTTAGGGGAATGGATCTGGATGGCATGATCTTTAGAGGGTTGCTGTGGACTTGTTGGGCTGAATGGCTTGTTTCCACACTGTAGGGATTATATTCTATTGTTCTATTAAAAGGCCCCAAGTCTGCCAACAGTGTTGTGTCCAAATGCATGCTCACTTTCCTTGGCTTGAATCACTGTGCCATTGTAAGATCACAGGCAGGGAAGAGACAAAGGACACTTCAGAGCTGCCTGACTTTTAAGAAGAAGCTCCTGGTGGGGCCTATATATGATTTCTCCTCTCCTGTAGGTGTCTGCTGGCACCACACTGTATCCCTGAGAAAAAGGGGTATCTGGAGTGAGCTCTAATTTGCTCATTGACATCCTGCTTTGCCACACAGATACTAAGACACCCAGGGAGTGCAGATTCAAGCACATATCTGGCAGCCACTGAGAATTCTGCTGGATCTGGGTCTTGACAGGAGTCATAGCCTTCCCATGCAAGCAGCCACATATCACATGCTGGAGTCACAGTCATAGGAATGTTGATGGACTCCTCTACCTTTTCTTTGTTCCAGCTGACTGAAGGTTTCTGGAACCCCTGCCTGTCTCTGTGGGTTCAGTAAGTCACTTATCGCCGAGAACAGGAGCACATCTTCTGCCTGAGGCGGAGCAGGCATCTTTCTCTGGCTGACCTCTGAATGACAGACACATTGGGGATTTCTTCCTGTACTAGCTGCAAAGAGGTGTCAGTGATGTGTTCACTAGGTTGTGCTGAACTGGTGGACGGTGCAGGAGAGGTCCTAGTATTGCATCTTCTAAGGGTTCTGTAGCCTCCTCTTCAGGGGTGGAGCTGTTGCTGAAAGGTTCAGGTTCTGGCCTCTGTACAACTAATTTATTTTCATGTTAAAACATGGATGTTTGGGGCAAAATGAAATATCATACTAATGGGCCTTTCAGCTTGCTGATGTCATGTGACCTCTAGCATGAGCTGCTCATTGCAGTGAGTTCAACAAAGATATGACACAAAAGCTGTTGTCCTATCAACTTGTAATGGGTGTGCATGTTGATGGGGGCAGAAGGGTACACAGAGCTTTCCTTGTCACTTCCAGCAAAACAAAGTGAGAGTCGAGAGTGTGATGCTGAAAAAGCACAGCAGGCCAGGCAGCATCCAAGGAGCAGGAAAATCGAAGTTTCAGGCCCTTCATCAGGAATGAGGAGCTGACCCACCAGTTAAAATTCCAATAATCTCCATAATTATCTGTGGCCTGCACATTTGATAAACAGTACTCCACCGGAGAACTGAATACAGCTTCAGGAATTTTGTTCCTGAGGGCTGAAGCAATTTATACATCAGTAATGCTTGCTCTTTGAAACAACATACCACCATGTTCATCTTTCCCTTCCTGAAGTCCCCAATACAGCTTATCCCAAATCATTGGGACACAGTTCCTGAAGGGGCTGACTCTCACAGGGATATAGTTCCTGAAGGGGCTTACTCTCACTGGGATACAGTTCCTGAAGGGGCTGACTCTCACTGGGATAATGTTCCTGAAGGGGCTGACTCTCACTGGGATACAGTTCCTGAAGGGGCTGACTCTCACTGGGATATAGTTCCTGAAGGGGCTGACTCTCACTGGGATATAGTTCCTGAAGGGGCTGACTCTCACTGGGATACAGTTCCTGAAGGGGCTGACTCTCACTGGGATATAGTTCCTGAAGGGGCTGACTCTCACAGGGATACAGTTCCTGAAGGAGCTGACTCTCACTGGGATACAGTTCCTGAAGGGGCTGACTCTCACTGGGATATGGTTCCTGAAGGGGCTGACTCTCACTGGGATATAGTTCCTGAAGGGGCTGACTCTCACAGGGATACAGTTCCTGAAGGGGCTGACTCTCACTGGGATATGGTTCCTGAAGGGGCTGACTCTCACTGGGATATAGTTCCTGAAGGGGCTGACTCTCACAGGGATACAGTTCCTGAAGGGGCTGACTCTCACTGGGGAACTGTTCCTGAAGGTGCTGACTCTCACTGGGATACAATTCCTGAAGGTGCTGTCTCTCACTGGGATACAGTTCCTGAAGGTGCTGACTCTCACTGGGATTCAGTTCCTGAAGGGGCTGTCTCTTCTTGGGGGACAGTTCCTGAAGATGTTGATTCTCTCTGAGTGACAGTTCCTGAAAGGGGTGACTCTCTCTGGGTGACCTTTAGTATAAATTAATGGAAACTGTTGTAATCAGAATCGTCCCCAGATATTAGGGTTGGCTTTGGTTGGATATGGATGTCATTAAGGGGTCAAATGGCCAGTTTCTTTCCTGGTATTGATGAGATTATTATTACTGTGTTGCTGATATTGAAAACTGTGTGATCTCCATTTACTTGATGGTAATATTTAAACAAAAGATAGTGTCACAGTCAAATGACTGTTATGTGATGCATCCATTTACACACTGTATCCCACCTGAGAACCTGCTGCAAAATGCTGTGACACCAAACTAACTGATAAGAAAATGTGTGACAGTTATATATTGCATGGGTCAGAATGAAATCTGGAACAGATATTTTAAGAAACCTGGTTTCACAGGACTAAGTGAGAATCTAGCTAGGTCCTGTCATAGAACACATTCTGTGACAGTTCAGTTCCATGGAAAATGAGGAAGAGGAGCTGACATATGCAGGGGTTCAGCAGCCACCAAATGCTCCAAGTAAAATCATGACACCCATTCCACCCAAGTCTCTGCCTGAGTCTCACATTCTCCACTCAACTCAACACCCAACATTCTCCCCTCCAGCAGTGAATCAGAAAGTGGTTACCTCTCCCTGTAACAAATCAGCTGAACTGCTGCATCCTCCAACTGGACAACCCCTTCCCACCCTAAACATACTATCCTCTTTCCCCCAAGATCACTCCCAAACAGCCAACTGACACACCCAGAAATGTTACCTCTAATCACAATATCTTTTCTATAGATTTAGTAGTTACTATTCAGCTTTGTCTGTGCTGTTATTGCTCCCTATTTCTTACTTTACTTCTCATGTGTACATCAGTTATATCACTCTGTGCAATTTATTGATAATGCAAAATTAATCTTCTTGTTTTAGACTTGTTCAGCCACAAATCACTAGCACCCCCACCCCCCATGAATGCAGCAGCTCATTCCCAGTCAGAAATAAAAGGCTTTCACTGTTGACTCTGATCCTGTGGCTATTGGTCTGGGTAACATGGACATGTCTGTGTCACTGATAGTTTAACGTGCTCCAAGGAAATTCCAGAGTAATAAGCAACAGTAAAAGGGTTAGCAGTTCAAAGGTAACTGCTGTAATAAATCTGTTTTACAGAGAGGGAGGGGACAAGGTCAGTATTACTGTATCACACCTCACCTGGAATCATTATAGCATTGAACAACTAATACAATCACGGCCATTACTAGATTTTTAAAACCTATAACATTACAGCACAGTACAGGCCCCTCAGCCCTCGATGTTGCACTGACCTGTAGAATCAATGTGAAGCCTATCTATGGACGGCACAGTGGTTAGCACTGCTGCCTCACAGCGCCAGAGACCTGAGTTCAATTCCCGCCTCAGGCAACTGTCTGTGTGGAATTTGCACATTCTCCCCGTGTCTGCGGGGGTTTCCTCCGGGTGCTCCGGTTTCCTCCCACAGTCCAAAGATGTGCAGGTCAGATGAATTGGTTATGCTAAATTGCCTGTAGTGTTAACTGCATTAGTCAGAGGGAAATGGGTCTGGGTGGGTTACCCTGCGGAAAGTCGGTGTGGACTGGTTGGGCCAAAGGGCCTGTTTCCATACTATAAGTAATCTTTAAAAAGTAATCTAATCTATCCTACACTATTCCGTTCTCACCATTTGTAAGAGATTGCAGACTTGTCCCTGTCTGTGTTATTCACTCTGGCGTTTCCTGCCTGAAGAAAGATCGAGCCCTCATTGGCATAATCTTCACCATTGGCTGAGAGAAGGCAGGTCCTAGATCAGCACCAATCTGACACACTGTGCTAACCAGCTCCTCAAGGAGTCTGAGCTGTTGTGAGTACACCCACTTTTACAGCCACCAGCTAGATAGTGATGGTAAAGGCTCCAATATTTTACCAGCACATGTCTCTCCCACTTGTGTCTATTGTAAAAATTATGCAGATTGACGACCAACCTGTTTAGCCACATTTAGAGTGTACCTTTCTTTTCCATCTGTTTTCTTTTTTCACCATTTAAAATCTGTTTATCTGTTTTCTCTTTTTCATAGAACATAGAACATAGAACATAGAAGAATACAGCGCAGTACAGGCCCTTGGGCCCTCGAAGTTGCGCCGATCCAAGCCCACCTAAACTACACTAACCCACTATCCTCCATATACCTATCCAATGCCCTCTTAAATGCCCATAAAGAGGGAGAGTCCACCACTGTTACTGGCAGGGCATTCCATGAACTAACGACTCGCTGAGTGAAGAACCTACCCCTAACATCAGTCCTATATCTACCCCCCCTTAATTTAAAGCTATGCCCCCTTGTAATACCCGACTCAATACGCGGGAAAAGGTTCATACTGTCGACCCTATCTAACCCCCTAATCATCTTGTACACTCATCTTATTCTCTCACTCCATTATTTCTTCCTCTGTTTACTTAGGCTTTTATCATGCTATTCTAATATCTCTTGCTGTCTGTATTCTTTCTCTCTCCTATTTGCGCTCATTATAAATGTATATATTAATTATAAATATTCTACCTTTTTGCTTTCTGTATTCACTCTTCCCCCTCCAGTATTTCTCAACCTGTTTTCTCTCCATCTATTTTGTCCTTGCATATATACTCTATGTTTCTCTATTCGCCATCAATCTCATTAAGCACTACTATTGCACTCCATTGCCTCTCTCATATTATCGTGCTCTATTTTCCTCTCTATCTACACTTTCACTTCATTCTGTCTCGATCTTTTATTTCATACAGAGATAGAATTCCTCTAATGTAGAAAGAGGCCATTCTGCTCATTGGGTCTGCACCAGCCTCGAGGTTGGCCAATCCACCTCAGCTGCACATTTTTAGACGGGTGTGTGGGGTGGGGGTGTGTGTGTGAAGGGGTGGGGAATGGTGGGTATTTGTGTGGGTTGTGTGAGGGGGGGGGGCACAGACACAGAATGTGCAAACTCCACACAGTGACCCGGGGCTGGGATGGAACCCACATCCCTGACCAGTAGTGCTGACCAGTGAGCCTCCCTCTCTCTTTAGTCTCATTATATTCTCTCTAGTTGTCCCATTTCTCTATATATTTGCTGTCTATTCTCTCTCCTTGTCCCCTCTCACAGTATGCTCGATCTATTCTCTATTTTCTTTATATTTACTATCTCTCTCTGGATTCTCTTATTTTCTGTTTCTATTTATTCGTTCTCTTGCTATTTTCTCTATTTATATTCTGTCCTATTTCCTCGCGCTTCAGGCTTCTCTTCCATTGACCGTTGGCAGGAAGCAATTGGAGACATGGCGCGTGCACGAACGCGGTGCCTGTCGGTTGTTGTAGTCTCTGGATCAGAGTGTGGCTGGAAGAGCACAGCAATTCAGGCAGCATCTGAGGAGCAGCAAAATCGACGTTTCGGGCAAAAGCCCTTCATCAGTGATGCCTTGCTTCAGGGCAGAGGAAATGACCTGGGAGTTGCAGTGGGAGAGGGACTCCCTGAGATTCTTGTAGAGAGAGGAGGAAAACGTCTTCAAGGCAGGCATCCTTGCAAGAGGATTCGCAGTCGGGTTACAATCAACTAGGTAAAAACAAGGACTGCAGATGCTGGAAGCCAGATTCTGGATCAGTGGTGGTGGAAGAGCACAGCAGTTCAGGCAGCATCCGAGGAGCAGTAAAATTGACATTTCGGGCAAAAGCCCTTGTCAATAAGTGTGGTGCTGGGTAAGCACAGTCGGTTAAACAGCCTGCCTTTTGACTCTGATTTCCGGCACCTGCACACCTCCCATTCTCGTAGACTCTTCGGGCGTGAGAACTACATTTACCGAAAGGCCATGCGGCCAAGCCTTTGTGGGTAGGGATTTGTGATTGACATCCATCTAGGCCAATCCAAAAGGGTCATCCAACGCGTTTGAAGTGGGGGCAGGCCCAGATCTTAGTGATTGCAGGAGTGAAGTTCAAGGGCAGAGGTGTGGGAAGTGGAGGAGCATTGCTGGAGGGCATTGTGGATCACGTGAGAGGGGAAATTGTGGTCTTTGAAGAAGTAGGCCATCTGGGATGTTCTCTGCCTATCTATGACTCCTTCGTCAGGTAGCTATTGGGGCAGGACCATAGGACACAACATTTATGGGAAAAGATCAAAGTGTCTTTTTCTCACACACACATACACACATGGGTCTATGGGGTAAATTTGCATTTGCAGAAACAATCTATTTTGTTCAAATAGAACACAATCTACAGGCAGTCCGTCCATGTGACATTTTATAAATTCCTACTTTGGAAATAAAACCAGTCTGACCCAAGGTTGGGATACAGACAGACTCTAACCTCACACATTTAGTGTATTGCTTAGACGTCACTTTTTTAAACCTTAAGTTATCTCAGGACTGTGTTAATCGAAACCTGCATTCCCCTTCTAAGTGATTAAAGACTGAACAGCTATCTAGGTTGGTTCAATACATCACATCAGTTGTATGACACTTTGATCTTTTTCTATAAATTCTGTGTCCTATGATCCTGCCCCACTAGCTGCCTGACAAAGGAGCAGCATTCCGAAGGCTTGTACCTTCAAATAAATCTGTTAGACTAGAACCTGGTGTTGTGATTTTTAACTTTCTCCACCCAGTCTAACACTGGCACCGCCACATCATATCTATGATTCCTTCCCTGCACCTCTACCCCCATTCCCTGCCTTCAGCGTATGTACCACTTTTTCCTAGCTACTATCAGTTCTGCCAAAAGACCATTGGACTTGACATGTTCTCTTGTCTTCCCCCATTCCACCCTGACATCGGCATAAATTTCCACCCTTCTCCAGCTATATTCAGTTCTGATGTAAGGACTCAAACGTTAATTCTGTCTCTCTTTCAGCAGATGCTGCCAGACTGCATTGTTTTTCCAGCACACTCTGCTTTTCTTCATTGTGATTTGAGCTAGGATCCTGGAAGCATATAGTTGAGATCTGGGGTCCTGCGAGCATCATCTTTCCTGATGAAGGGTTTTTGCCTGAAACGTCCATTTTCCTGCTCTTCAGATGTTGCCTGCCCTACTGTGCTTTTCCAGCAAAACATTCTCGACTCTAATCTCCAGCATCTGCAGTCCTCACTTTCTCTTGGAAGCATATAGAAATATTGAGTGAGTCTGTCACTGGTGAGCAGGAGATGTCAGTGCTCAGCTTGTACACCTCTCCTCTGAAGCTGCAAAAGATTGTAGGGAACTAGTGACTGGAACTAAGTCAGGGTCAGTCTTCCTTCAGGGTCAGCCTCTTAGGTCTAAGTAATTGTTAGAGTCAGGATGCCCACCTCAGTGAGTGCCCTCCACCTCACAGTCTGTGAGGACTTCTGCTCTCCTGTGCTCCTTTGACACAAGGTGGATCGAGTTTCCACATGGAGAATGGCTGCTGTTAGTCAGGTACAGCAACTTCAGCATGCTGGATTCTGCCCTTATCATCACATCGACATGGAACCTGGCCTTCATCACATCGACATGGAACCTGGCCTTCATCACATCGACATGGAACCTGGCCTTCATCACATCGACATGGAACCTGGCCTTCTCCTGCGCTGATGATTAGCACTAAACTGACCATGGCATCAATTCCACATGTCTAATACACTAACAAAAAAATGCTAAAGGTCTGGCTGCTCCTGTGAAGAAACAGCAGAGTCAATGTTTCAGATCCAGCGATCCTTCTTCAGAACTGCACCCTTTTTATTTCTGATTTTGTTTCTAATTCACTTGATCCAGTCAAAGATTCTTCGAGGTTCCTGTGGTGGCTTAAGTATTGGCCATAGTTATATCACACACACCTGCAGAATATGTAGTCAGCATGTTCCCTGGAACTTCATGAAGTCTGGTATTGCAGTAGTGCCAATTCCAGAGAATGTTACCCTATCTCTGTTTGCAATAACCTTGTTCTAATCACTCAATCACTCTAATCACTCAAGCCCAAACTTCACTCCCTTATTTATTGTTCAATATTTCACCTTTTCAGGATTGTAAAGTAAATCTTTGCTTCATCCTCAAATCTTCAGGTATATTACATTTCAAATTTTTTTTCCATCAAAGCCCTTCTGTCTCTTGTGTTTTGGTCAGTTACTACCCATCTCCAGATAACTGATTAATACAATTAGGTAAGAAATTCCACATTTTTCTCGACTCGAATTAGATTTTTCTTTGTTTTTATTTCTTCATTGACACATGGTCATCGTTATAGATTATTATTTAATTAAAATTACACCATCTGCCAAGGCAGGATTTGAACTCAGCTCCTCAGAGCATTAGAATTAAGATTAGTGTGTTGCTGGAAAAGCAAAGCAGGTCAGGCAGCATCCGAGGAGCAGGAGAATCGACATTTTGGGCAAAAGCCTTCTATTGAGTTTCCTGCTCCTCGGATACTGCCTGACCTGCTGTGCTTTTCCAGCACCACTCTAATCTAGACTCTAATCTCCAGCACCTGGAGCACCCACCTCTCTCCCAGAGCATTAGCCGAGTTTCTGGATTAACTCATCAGGAATAGTATGACCAGGGCATCGCCTCTCGGGGCTGGGAAACCCCATCCCTGGGAAACCCCATCCCTGGGAAACCCCATCCCTGAGAAACCCCATCCCTGAGAAACCCCATCCCTGGGAAACCCCATCCCTGAGAAACCCCATCCCTGGGAAACCCCATCCCTGAGAAACCCCATCCCTGGGAAACCCCATCCCTGAGAAACCCCATCCCTGAGAAACCCCATCCCTGAGAAACCCCATCCCTGGGAAACCCCATCCCTGGGAAACCCCATCCCTGAGAAACCCCATCCCTGAGAAACCCCATCCCTGAGAAACCCCATCCCTGGGAAACCCCATCCCTGGGAAACCCCATCCCTGGGAAACCCCATCCCTGAGAAACCCCATCCCTGGGAAACCCCATCCCTGGGAAACCCCATCCCTGGGAAACCCCATCCCTGAGAAACCCCATCTGCAGCGGCTCCCTGACACACCAGCCCTGACAGCAAATAGCATCATGAAATATATCGCCCATTCATAAAATTAAACAGAAATAATGGGCTGAGATAAATGAGGAGGAAAGGAATCTTCATTGGAGCAAGGAACAGCAAAGAGGGCGGGGCTCAATCCCGGGGGCGGGGCTCAATCCCGGGGGCGGGGCCCTCCCTCCTGAGGGCGGGGCTCAATCCCGGGGGCGGGGCTCAATACCGGGGGCGGGGCCCTCCATCCTGAGGGCGGGGCTCAATCCCGGGGGCGGGGCTCAATACCGGGGGCGGGGCCCTCTCTCCTGAGGGCGGGGCTCAGTCTCGGGGGCGTGGCCCTCCCTCCTGAGGGCGGGGCTCAGTCTCGGGGGCGTGGCCCTCCCTCCCGGGGGCGGGGCTCAGGCTCGGGGGCGTGGCTCTCCCTGGATGGGGCGGGATCCCCTGTGACGCAGTGACGCAGGCTGACGCAGTGACGCGGGCTGACGCAGGGACGGCGGCCTGCTGTACGATGGCGCCTTTTGGGGCTGGTTCAGCTGCTCCTTCGCGGCCTGAGGCCGGCTCGGGCTTGGTATACTCACAGCTCCTCCAGCATCTGGTAGGGGAGCAACGGCAGCCACGGGCCTTGGCTTCTGCCGTGCTCGGCGGAATCCCCTCATCGGTTAAATCAGATGAACAGAAAATGGTGGAACGGGCGATGGAGAGCTGCGGCTTCAAGGCTGCGCTGGCCTGTGTTGGAGGTGAGGGGGTGGGGAGGGTGTGGGTGAGGGTCTGGGGGAGGGTCTGGGGGAGGGGTGGGGGAGGGTCTGGGGGAGGGGTGGGGGAGGGTCTGGGGGAGGGGTGGGGGAGGAGTGGGGGAGGGTCTGGGGGAGGGTCTGGGGGAGGGGTGGGGGAGGGTCTGGGGGAGGGGTGGGGGAGGGTCTGGGGGAGAGGTGGGGGAGGGGTGGGTGAGGGTCTGGGGGAGGGGTGGGGGAGGGTCTGGGGGAGGGGTGGGGTGGGTCTGGGGAGGGGTGGGTGAGGGTCTGGGGGAGGCAGAGGTGAGGGCCTGGGGGAGGGGTGGGTGAGGGCCTGGGGGAGGGGTGGGGGAGGGTCTGGGGGAGGGTCTGGGGGAGGGGTGGGGGAGGGTCTGGGGGAGGGTCTGGGGGAGGGGTGGGGGAGGGGTGGGTGAGGGTCTGGGGGAGGGGTGGGGGAGGGTCTGGGGGAGGGGTGGGGGAGGGGTGGGTGAGGGTCTGGGGGAGGGGTGGGGGAGGGTCTGGGGGAGGGGTGGGGTGGGTCTGGGGAGGGGTGGGTGAGGGTCTGGGGGAGGCAGAGGTGAGGGTCTGGGGGAGGGGTGGGGGAGGGTCTGGGGGAGGGGTGGGGGAGGGTCTGGGGGAGGGGTGGGGGAGGGTCTGGGGGAGGGGTGGGTGAGGGGTGGGTGAGGGTCTGGGGGAGGGGTGGGTGAGGGTCTGGGGGAGGGGTGGGGGAGGGGTGGGGGAGGGGTGGGTGAGGGTCTGGGTGAGGGGTGGGTGAGGGTCTGGGTGAGGGGTGGGTGAGGGTCTGGGGGAGGGGTGGGTGAGGGTCTGGGGGAGGGGTGGGTGAGGGTCTGGGGGAGGGGTGGGTGAGGGTCTGGGGGAGGGGTGGGTGAGGGTCTGGGGGAGGGGGTGGGGTAGGGTCTGGGGGAGGGGGTGGGGTAGGGTCTGGGGGAGGGGTGGGGTAGGGTCTGGGGGAGGGGTGGGGTAGGGTCTGGGGGAGGGGTGGGGTAGGGTCTGGGGGAGGGGTGGGGGAGGGTCTGGGGGAGGGGTGGGGGAGGGTCTGGGGGAGGGGTGGGGGAGGGTCTGGGGGAGGGGTGGGGGAGGGTCTGGGGGAGGCAGAGGTGAGGGCCTGGGGGAGGGGTGGGGGAGGGTCTGGGGGAGGGGTGGGGTGGGTCTGGGGAGGGGTGGGTGAGGGTCTGGGGGAGGCAGAGGTGAGGGCCTGGGGGAGGGGTGGGGGAGGGTCTGGGGAGGGGTGGGGGAGGGTCTGGGGGAGGCAGAGGTGAGGGTCTGGGGGAGGCAGAGGTGGGGGTCTGGGGGAGGGGTGGGGGAGGGTCTGGGGGAGGGGTGGGGGAGGGTCTGGGGGAGGGGTGGGGGAGGGTCTGGGGGAGGGGTGGGTGAGGGTCTGGGGGAGGGGTGGGTGAGGGTCTGGGGGAGGAGTGGGTGAGGGTCTGGGGGAGGGGTGGGTGAGGGTCTGGGGGAGGGGTGGGTGAGGGTCTGGGGGAGGGGTGGGTGAGGGGTGGGTGAGGGTCTGGGGGAGGGGTGGGGGAGGGGTGGGTGAGGGTCTGGGGGAGGGGTGGGGGAGGGTCTGGGGGAGGGGTGGGGGAGGGGTGGGTGAGGGTCTGGGGGAGGGGTGGGGGAGGGTCTGGGGGAGGGGTGGGGTGGGTCTGGGGAGGGGGTGGGTGAGGGTCTGGGGGAGGCAGAGGTGAGAGTCTGGGGGAGGGGTGGGGGAGGGTCTGGGGGAGGGTCTGGGGGAGGGGTGGGGGAGGGTCTGGGGGAGGGGTGGGGGAGGGTCTGGGGGAGGGGTGGGGGAGGGTCTGGGGGAGGGTCTGGGGGAGGGTCTGGGGGAGGGGTGGGGGAGGGGTGGGTGAGGGTCTGGGGGAGGGGTGGGTGAGGGTCTGGGGGAGGGGTGGGGGAGGGTCTGGGGGAGGGGTGGGTGAGGGTCTGGGTGAGGGGTGGGCGAGGGTCTGGGTGAGGGTCTGGGTGAGGGTCTGGGTGAGGGGTGGGTGAGGGTCTGGGTGAGGGGTGGGTGAGGGTCTGGGTGAGGGGTGGGGGAGGGTCTGGGGGAGGGTCTGGGGGAGGGTCTGGGGGAGGGGTGGGGGAGGGTCTGGGGGAGGGGTGGGGGAGGGTCTGGGGGAGGGGTGGGTGAGGGTCTGGGGGAGGCAGAGGTGAGGGCCTGGGGGAGGGGTGGGTGAGGGCCTGGGGGAGGGGTGGGGGAGGGTCTGGGGGAGGGGTGGGGTGGGTCTGGGGAGGGGTGGGTGAGGGTCTGGGGGAGGCAGAGGTGAGGGCCTGGGGGAGGGGTGGGGGAGGGTCTGGGGAGGGGTGGGGGAGGGTCTGGGGGAGGCAGAGGTGAGGGTCTGGGGGAGGCAGAGGTGGGGGTCTGGGGGAGGGGTGGGGGAGGGCCTGGGGGAGGCAGAGGTGAGGGTCTGGGGGAGGGGTGGGTGAGGGCCTGGCGGAGGGGTGGGTGAGGGTCTGGGGAGGGGTGGGTGAGGGCCTGGGGGAGGGGTGGGGGAGGGTCTGGGGGAGGCAGAGGTGGGGGCCTGGGGGAGGGGTGGGTGAGGGTCTGGGGGAGGGGTGGGTGAGGGTCTGGGGGAGGCAGAGGTAAGGGCCTGGGGGAGGGGTGGGTGAGGGTCTGTGGGAGGGGTGGGTGAGGGTCTGGGGGAGGCAGAGGTGAGGGCCTGGGGGAGGCAGAGGTGAGGGTCTGGGGGAGGCAGAGGTGAGGGTCTGGGGGAGGGGTGGGTGAGGGTCTGGGGGAGGGGTGGGGGAGGGTCTGGGGGAGGGGTGGGGTGGGTCTGGGGAGGGGTGGGTGAGGGTCTGGGGAGGCAGAGGTGAGGGCCTGGGGGAGGGGTGGGTGAGGGCCTGGGGGAGGGGTGGGGGAGGGGTGGGGTGGGTCTGGGGAGAGGTGGGTGAGGGTCTGGGGGAGGCAGAGGTGAGGGCCTGGGGGAGGGGTGGGGGAGGGCCTGGGGGAGGGGTGGGGGAGGGTCTGGGGAGGGGTGGGTGAGGGCCTGGGGGAGGCAGAGGTGAGGGTCTGGGGGAGGCAGAGGTGAGGGTCTGGGGGAGGCAGAGGTGGGGGTCTGGGGGAGGGGTGGGGGAGGGCCTGGGGGAGGGGTGGGGGAGGGCCTGGGGGAGGGGTGGGGGAGGGCCTGGGGGAGGGGTGGGTGAGGGCCTGGGGGAGGGGTGGGGGAGGGTCTGGGGGAGGGGTGGGGGAGGGTCTGGGGGAGGCAGAGGTGAGGGCCTGGGGGAGGGGTGGGTGAGGGTCTGGGGGAGGCAGAGGTGAGGGCCTGGGGGAGGGGTGGGTGAGGGTCTGGGGGAGGCAGAGGTGAGGGCCTGGGGGAGGGGTGGGTGAGGGTCTGGGGGAGGCAGAGGTGAGGGTCTGGGGGAGGCAGAGGTGAGGGTCTGGGGGAGGCAGAGGTGAGGGTCTGGGGAGGGGTGGGTGAAGGCCTGGGGGAGGGGTGGGTGAGGGTCTGGGGGAGGCAGAGGTGAGGGTCTGGGGGAGGCAGAGGTGAGGGTCTGGGGGAGGCAGAGGTGAGGGTCTGGGGGAGGCAGAGGTGAGGGTCTGGGGGAGGCAGAGGTGAGGGTCTGGGGGAGGCAGAGGTGAGGGTCTGGGGGAGGCAGAGGTGAGGGTCTGGGGGAGGCAGAGGTGAGGGTCTGGGGGAGGCAGAGGTGAGGGTCTGGGGGAGGCAGAGGTGAGGGTCTGGGGGAGGCAGAGGTGAGGGTCTGGGGGAGGCAGAGGTGAGGGTCTGGGGGAGGCAGAGGTGAGGGCCTGGGGGAGGCAGAGGTGAGGGCCTGGGGGAGGGGTGGGTGAGGGCCTGGGGGAGGGGTGGGTGAGGGTCTGGGAGAAAGGGATAGTGAGGATCTGTTGGAGAGGTGATGAGCATCAGTGGAAGGGGAGCTGATGGTCTGGGGTGGACAGAAAGTGAGGGTCTGGGGTAAGGGGTTTCAAGAAGGACTTGTGGATGCAGTGGCTAGAGATTGTGAGAGTTGTCAGTAAGGTGTTTGGAGAGAAGGGTTACATGATTAGTAGGAGATATGGGGGGAGTTGCAAAATATTAGATGGGATGGCTGTAAGTGAAGTTTGAGGATGGTGGTGCATTTGTCTTAATGAGGGTTGGAGGGGATAGTCTGCAGTCTGAGGAGTTTGTGGGTTGCAAATGTGGAGGTTGTGGCATGAGGAATGGAAGTTGCAGGGAAGCTGATGGGTGGAGACAGTTAGATTTGAATGATAGAAGGTGAGGGGGGTCAATGGAGGTGTCAACTGAGGATGCTGCTGTCATAGAGTCATAGAGATGTACAGCATGGAAACAGACCCTTCGGTCCAACCTGTCCATGCTGACCAGATATCCCAACCCACTCTAGTCCCATCTGCCAGCATCCAGCCCATATCCCTCCAAGTTGCCCCTTAGGTCTCTTTTATGTAATTCCCCCCTCACCCTAAACCTATGCCCCCTAGTTCTGGACTCCCCGACCCCATGGAAAAAACTTTGTCTATTTATCCTATCCATGCCCCTCATAATTGAGTAAACCTCTGAGGTCACCCCTCAGCTTCTGACGCTCCAGGGAAAACAGCCCCAGCCTGTTCAGCCTCTCCCTATAGCTCAGATCCTTCAACCCTGGCAACATCCTTGTAAACTTTTTCTGAACCCTTTCAAGTTTCACAACATCTTTCCGATAGGAAGGAGAATTGCACGCAATATTCCAACAGTGGTCAAACCAATGTCCTGTACAGCCGTAACATGACCTCCCAACTCCTGTACTCAATACTCTGACCAAGAAAGGAAAGCATACCAAGCGCCTTCTTCACTATCCTATCTACCTGTGACTCCACTTTCAAGGAGCTATGAACCTGCACTCCAAGGTCTCTTTGTTCAGCAACACTCCCTAGGACCTTACCATTAGGTGTATAAGTCCTGCTAAGATTTGCTTTCCCAAAATGCAGCACCTCGCATTTATCTGAATTAAACTCCATCTGCCACTTCTCAGCCCATTGGCCCATCTGGTCCAGATCCTGTTGTAATCTGAGGTAACCTTCTTCGCTGTCCACTACACCTCCAATTTTGGTGTCATCTGCAAACTTATTAACTGTGCCTCTTATGCTCGCATCCAAATCATTTATATAAATGACAAAACGTAGAGGGCCCAGCACCGATCCTTGTGGCACTCCACTGGTCACAGGCCTCCAGTCTGAAAAACAACCCTCCACCACCACCCTCTGTCTTCTACCTTTGAGACAGTTCTGTATCTAAATGGCTAGTTCTCCCTGTATTCCATGAGATCTAATCTTGCTAATCAGTCTCCCTTGGGGAACCTTGTCGAACGCCTTACTGAAGTCCATATAGATCACATCTACTGCTCTGCTCTCATCAATCTCCTTTGTTACTTCTTCAAAAAACTCAATCAAGTTTGTGAGACATGATTTCCCACGCACAAAGCCTTGTTGACTATCCCGAATCAGTGCGATAGGTGGAAGGAGGTTAAGGTGAGGATGCTAGGCTGGAGTGGGGGTGGGGGCGGAGAGGTTAAGAAGGTGGTGCTGAGTTCAGGGTTGGGACTGAGACAAGGTGGGGGGGAGGGGAAATGAGGAAACTGGAGAAATCTGAGTTCAACCCTTGTGGTTGGAGGGTTCCTAGGCGGAAGATGAGGCACTTTTCCTCCAGCCGTCATGTTGCTAAGGTCTGGCGATGGAGGAGTCCAAGGACCTGCATGCCCTTGGTGGAGTGGGAGGGGGAGTTGAAGTGTTGAGCTACGGGGTGGTTGGGTTGGTTGGTCCGGGTGTCCCAGAGGTGTTCTCTGAAACGTTCATCCACAGAAGAATCCATACACTAAAACAGTTCTTCCTAGCCATATCGGAAATTAAAGACAGTAAGTACCAAAAACTTTCATGTCCTTAACACACACTCTGGGTTCCTCAACTGTTCCAGAATCTTCCATCAGCTTCCGAAATCACTCGGGCGCCATTAACCACATGGCCACTGCAGCGCCCGCGGCAGCAACCGCCGCCGCGAACCATGACGTCACTTCCACCCCCACAGACCTTGCAGCCTCCGCGATCGCCGCCCAGATAACCACCATGATCGCCAGGAAGACCATCGCCGACAGAGTCGCAGCCTTCGCGGGGTCGACAGCTATCGGGAACAACACCATTTCTGTCGTTGCCACAGCCACCTCCGACCCCAGTGACATCACTAACCTGCACAACGACCACGCTGCATGCGTCTGCGTCCCCACGCCGATCTCC
Organism: Chiloscyllium plagiosum; assembly: GCF_037043375.1. NCBI lineage: Eukaryota > Metazoa > Chordata > Chondrichthyes > Orectolobiformes > Hemiscylliidae > Chiloscyllium > Chiloscyllium plagiosum. Next base: position 1,742,373 of record NW_028270169.1, read on the forward strand.
GTCACCGCGCCTAACCCCGCCCCCACGCCGATCTCCGTCACCGCGCCTAACCCCGCCCCCACGCCGATCTCCGTCCCCGCCCCGATTCCCGCCTCCATGCCTAACCCCGTCCCCACTCCCAGCTCCAGCCCCACACCAGGTCCTAGCTCCCAGCCCTGTCATGTTTTCACCATCCCTCCAGAACTACCCCTCTCTGAGGATGAAAGATCAGTTCAACACGCGGCAAGACGTCGAACAATTTTTCCGCCGCCTTCGCCTCCGCGTCTACTTCTTCAACCAGGACTCCCGCCCACCCTCTGACGACCCCTTCTCCCGCCTCCAACACACCCCATCCACCTGCCCTCGATCTCTTCATAGCCAACTGCTGCCGCGACATTCACCGCCTCAACTTCTCCACCCCTCTCACCCACTCCAACCTCTCACCCTCGGAACGTGCAGCCCTCCACTCCCTCCGTTCCAACCCCAACCTCACTAACAAACCGGCAGACCAGGGAGGCGCGGTAGTAGTTTGGCGCACCGACCTTTACACCGCTGAGGCCAAACGCCAGCTCGCAGGTACCTCCTCCTACTGCCCCCTTGACCATGACCCCACCCCCCACCACCAAACTATCATCTCCCAGACCATCCATAACCTCATCTCCTCGGGGGATCTCCCATCCACCGCCTCCAACCTCATAGTCCCACAACCCCGCACTGCCCGCTTCTACCTCCTGCCCAAAATCCACAAACCTGACTGCCCCGGCCGACCCATTGTCTCCGCCTGCTCCTGCCCCACCGAACTCATCTCCGCATACCTTGACACCGTCCTGTCCCCCTTAGTCCAAGAACTCCCCACCTACGTTCGGGACACCACCCACGCCCTCCACCTCCTCCATGATTTTCGCTTCCCCAATCCCCAACGTCTTATCTTCACCATGGACATCCAGTCCCTGTACACCTCCATCCCCCATCACGAAGGACTCAAAGCCCTCCGCTTCTTCCTTTTCCGCCATACCACCCAGTACCCTTCCACCGACACCCTCCTACGACTGACCGAACTGGTCCTCACCCTGAACAACTTCTCTTTCCAATCCTCCCACTTCCTCTAAACCAAAGGAGTAGCCATGGGCACCCGCATGGGCCCCAGCTATGCCTGCCTCTTCGTAGGATATGTGGAACAATCCATCTTCCGCAACTACACTGGCCCCACCCCCCACCTTTTCCTCTGCGACATCGATGACTGTCTCGGCGCCGCCTCGTGCTCCCACAAGGAGGTTGAACAGTTCATCCACTTTACCAACACCTTCCACCCCGACCTCAAATTCACTTGGACCATCTCAGACTCCTCCCTCCCCTTCCTAGACCTTTCCATTTCTATCTCGGGCGACCGAATCAACACGGACATGTACTACAAACCGACCGACTCCCACAGCTACCTGGACTACACCTCCTCCCACCCTGCCTCCTGTAAAAACACCATCCCATTCTCCCAATTCCTTCGTCTCCGCCGCATCTGCTCCCAGGAGGACCAGTTCCAATACCGTACAACCCAGATGGCCTCCTTCTTCAAAGACTGCAATTTCCCCCCCGACGTGGTCGACGATGCCCTCCACCGCATCTCCTCCACTTCCTGCTCCTCCGCCCTTGAGCCCCGCCCCTCCAACCGCCACCAGGACAGAACCCCACTGGTCCTCACCTACCACCCCACCAACCTCCATATACATCGTATCATCCGTTGTCATTTCCGCCACCTCCAAACGGACCCCACCACCAGGGATATATTTCCCTCCCCTCCCCTATCAGCGTTCCGAAAAGACCACTCCCTCCGTGACTCCCTTGTCAGGTCCACACCCCCCACCAACCCAACCTTCTCTCCCGGCACCTTCCCCTGCAACCGCAAGAAATGCAAAACTTGAGCCCACACCTCCCTCTTTACTTCCCTCCAAGGCCCCAAGGGATCTTTACATATCCACCACAAATTCACCTGCGCCTCCACGCACATCATTTATTGCATCCGCTGCACCTGATGTGGCCTCCTCTATATTGGGGAGACAGGCCGCCTACTTGCGGAACGTTTCAGAGAATACCTCTGGGACACCCGGACCAACCAACCCAACCACCCTGTGGCTCAACACTTCAACTCCCCCTCCCACTCCACCAAGGACATGCAGGTCCTTGGACTCCTCCATCGCCAGACCATAGCAACATGACGGTTGGAGGAAGAGCGCCTCATCTTCCGCCTAGGAACCCTCCAACCACAAGGGATGAACTCAGATTTCTCCAGTTTCCTCATTTCCCCTCCCGCCACCTTGTCTCAGTCCCAACCCTCGAATTCAGCACCACCTTCCTAACCTGCAATCTTCTTCCTGACCTCTCCGCCCCCACCCCCACTCCAGCCTATCACCCTCACCTTAACCTCCTTCCACCTAGTGCATTTCCAACGCCCCTCCCCCAAGTCCCTCCTCCCTACCTTTTATCTTAGCCTGCTGGGCACACTTTCCTCATTCCTGAAGAAGGGCTTATGCCCGAAACGTCGATTCTCCTGCTCCTTGGATGCTGCCTGACCTGCTGCGCTTTTCCAGCAACACATTTTCAGCTCTGATGTCCAGCATCTGCAGTCCTCACTGTCTTCTATCCCTAATCAGTCCTTGCCTTTCCAAATACAGTGTGAGAACAGAGAGGTGAGAATTGGAGGACTTAGAGGGGGTGTAGGAGTTGTGGAGGTCAGAGAAAGGAGGTAAACATCCTCTTCCAGCTTCTGCGTGGTGTATTATATAAATTCAGTGCTGGGTGTTGCTGGCTGAGAGTTTGGATTGTTTCAAAAGTGTTCCTTTTTCCAATTTTTGCAAATGAATGAGTGTGAAGCCTGTAAAGAGAGCAGTACAGTCAGCAGAGTGGGTGCGCTAAGTCACCACAGGGTGTAGTAATTAGTTAGAAAATCGATTGTCTCTAAAGAACAGGATGGGTCAGGTTGAATCTGGATGTCCTGGTGCAGGAATCACAGAAGGTAAGTATGCAGGGACAGCAAGTATTCGGGAAAGCTGTTAGATGGATATATTTGATTGTGAGGGGAATTAAATGTAAGTGTATGAAGGTTATGCTTCGGTTATACAAGGCATTAATGAGACCACATCTGGAATACTGTATACAGTATTCGTCAGTATATTTACGGAAGAATGTTAATCCTTTGGAAGCAGTTCAGAGAAGGATTACCAGATCTCCAACTCGGCAGCGTCCCCTTGACCGGTCCTACCTGTCCATCTTCCTTTCTACCCACCCATCTGTTCCACCCTTCTCTCCGACCTATTACTTTCACCTTCACCTTCGTTTACCTACCACATTCCCGACTACCTTCCCCGCAGTCCCATCCCCTCCCATTTAACTCTCAGCGCCACCCCCGCCCATGAGTCTCATTCCTGATGAATAGCTTATCCTCCTCAGATGCTGCCTGAGTTGCTGTGCTTTTCCAGCACCACACTCTCGACTCAATACCTGAAATGAACAGATTCCCTGGTGAGAACAGGCTTGGCATGTATCCAGTGGAGAGTACAAGAGTCAGAGGTGATTTAATTGATCCTGATGATGTGGAAATGATGTTTCCTCTTGTTGGAGAATTCATATCAAGAGGTCATGTTTTAAACTTAAGGGTTTGTCTAATAAAGACAGAGATGATGTTTTTTTCTGAGGATTGGGTGTCTTTGGAATTCCCTTCCTCCAAAGATAATGGAAGCAGAATCTAGTGGGCGGCACAGTGGTTAGCACTGCTGCCTCACAGCGCCAGAGACCCGGGTTCAATTCCCGCCTCAGGCGACTGACTGTGTGGAGTTTGCACATTCTCCCCGTGTCTGTGTGGGTTTCCTCCGGGTGCTCCGTTTTCCTCCCACAGTCCAAAGATGTGCAGGTCACGTGAATTGGCCATGCTAAATTGCCCGTATTGTTAGGTAAGGGGTAAATGTAGGGGCATGGGTGGGTTGCGCTTCGGCGGGTCGGTGTGGACTTGTTGGGCCGAAGGGCCTGTTTCCACACTGTAATGTAATCTGTAAATATTTTTAGGGCAGATGCAGGTAATCCTGGGTAATCAGAAACCTATCAGGGGCATACAGGAATGTCGAGTTAAGGTTAAAACCAGACCAGCCATGATCTTGCTGAACGGAGGAGCAGGCTCAAATGGTCAAGTGACCTAACCCTTGTTTATGTGTTCATTTGGATCTCTATACTTGGTTACCTGTGACATTTCAACCTCTGTGACCTTGACAAGGAGAATGGGTGAGATATCACCTGTAATTCCATCCCTTGCTGGAATGTTTGTAGATATAGGTAAGAAAATGACAGATCACCTAATCATGTGCTCGACATTTCATCCTTCTGAACAGAGTTAACCCCAAGAGAGCAGCAGAAGTGAAACATAGGGTGAGTATTTACTTTTTAATGGAAAGTGACAGGAAGAACACTGGCTAGTCTGAGGGAAGTGCGAAGAAGAGGGATTAGAATATTTTAAAGGCAGAAGGGGGATAGATTCTTGTTAAGCAAGGAGGTGAATGGCTATTAAGAGTAAGTGAGCGTATGGTTTTGAGGTTCTAATCGAATCAGTGATGATTTATGATAATAGTGGAGCAGGCTCGATGGACTGAATGGCCTACTCATCCAAATTTGTATGATGGATCTACGGAATTGTTTCCTGTGCTCATTTCAGGATTATGATCAGAATAGAGCCAATACTGGCATCAGGTGTCTGAGCTCTGTTCCTGTCGATCTCTTGAAGGTTGACTGTTATTAGCATTCTCTCTGTCTGTACTGTCTCTTACCTTTCCCTCCTTAGGCTTTGTGCTCGGTGGTGCATTTGGAATCTTCACGGCTGGTATTGATACTAATGTTGGCTTCGATCCAAAGGATCCATTGCGGACGCCAACTGCCAGGGAAGTTCTGAAAGACATGGGGCAGCGTGGAATGTCATATGCAAAGAATTTTGCTATCGTTGGGGCAATGTTTTCTTGTACAGAATGCATCATTGAATCGGTGAGTTTGCCTTCCATCAGCAGTGGCATAGCAAGAAACACTTGGATTTAGACCACTGCCTCTGAAATATTCCAAGCTTCAGGGATTATTAAAGAATTGATTATTGATTGTAAGGATGATGTTGGAAAGATAGAATTGGTGGATAGTTTTCAATAAGATGCATGGAAACACGACCACTTGCAAGTTCCCCTCCAAGCAACTCACCATCCTGACTTTGAAATATTTGATGTTCCTTAACTGTTGCAGGGTCAAGATTCTGGAATTCCCTCCCTCACAGCATTTTGGGTCAACCTACAGCATTTGGACGGCAGTGGTTCAAGAAGGCAGCTCATCACCATTACCTCAAGGGCAACTAGGAACAGGCAATAAATCCATAGAATCCCTACAGTGTGGAAACAGGCCATTTGGCCCAACAAGTCCATATCGACCCTTTGAAGAGTAAACCACCCAGACCCATTTTCTTACCCTACTACTCTACGTTTTCTCTGACTAATGCACCGTGCCTGCACATCACTGAACATCATGGGCAACGGAGCACAACTAGTTCATCTAACTTGCATATCTTTGGACTGTGGGAGAAAACCAGAGCACCTGGAGGAAACCTACGCGGACACTGGGGGAGAATGTGCGAAGTCCACACACAATCGCCTGAGGATGGAATCAAACCTGTGTGCTTAGTGCTGTGAGGTAGCAGTGCTAACCACTGAGTCACCGTGCCGTCCAGCCAGTGACATCCGTGTCCCACAAGTTGATAATTGGAAAAAAATTCCTGATACTTCATGGAATATGAGTGGAGTGTTTTAAAACGATGGACATAGATCTTGGTAAATAGAACAGGTGGTTTCTGGTCATTTAAAGTATAGATCATGGTGGCAGAAGCACAAAATTAATTATAAGAAATTTAGAATAGAAGGCAGGAAAAACTTCCTTAGCCAGAGAGTTGTGAGGCTGTGCAATTCACTTCTGGGGTTAGTGTTGGAGACAGAAATGTGTCCACGTTCACCGTCAGATTGGCGATGTAGATGGAGGGGTATTGAGTAAATTGAGAGCCAGCACAGCTTCGTAAACAGATTGTGCTTACTTTAATCACATTTTTAATGAAGGAACAGAGAAGATTGATGAAGAGAATGTGGTGGATGTTATCTCTACAGATTTTAAGAAGTCATTTGACAAGGTACCACATAAAAGGTTAACAAGATTGCTGTTTGTGATGTAGGAGGTCAGCCCTATGTTGGATTAAAGATTAAAGATTAGTTTAAGGACAAAGCAACAAATCATAAATATTTTTCAGACTGGAGGATAGTAGCCAGTTTTTTTTCAAAAATGTATTTGTCACTGGAGTGTGAATATCACTGGCTTGGCCAGCGTTTATTGCCCATCCCTAACTGCCCTGAGCAAGGTGCTAATGAGTTGTCATCTTGAATCGCTGCAGTCCAAATGCTACAGGAAGACCAGTTAGGAAGGAAGCTCCAGGATTTCCAGCAGCAGCGAAGGAATAGTGATATATTCCTTCAACGTTTCGGGCATAAGCATAAGATTCCTGAAGAAGGGCTTATGCCAGAAACGTCGATTCTCCTGCTCCTTGGATGCTGCCTGGCCTGCTGTGTTTTTTTCCAGCACCACATTTTTCAACTCAGGTTTCCAGCATCTGGAGTCCTCGCTTTCTCCTCCATGACAAAGCAGCCCACTCAATTGATACCACATCCACTCTTCCCCACCATCAATGCTGAAAAGCAACAGTGTGTACCATCTGCAAGTTCCACTACAAAAATTCACCAAGACCCCTTCGGCATTTCAAATTTGCAACAACTTCCATCGAGAAGGCCAAAGGCAACAGATACATGGGGATACCACAAGCTGCAAGTTTCCTTCCAACCCACTCGCCATTTGACTTGGAAATATGTTGCTGTTCCAGCATTGCTGGATCAGAATGCTTGTACTCCATCCCGACAGCATTATAGATCTACCTACAAAACATGGACTGCTGTTGTCCAAAAAGGCAGTAATTACTGGATCAGCCAGTGACACCCACATCTTATGAGTTTTCAAAAACATGCATCAGTAACAGGTGCAGTGGTAAGGATGCTGTCAAGTAATGTATCCTGAAGAATCCATGTGAGGACAACGTTTTAAAAATATTTTTAATGATCTGGATTTTGGCTGACAGAACAGCTTAAAAATTTGCCATGATTCTGATCTTGGAATATCTGTCAGTGAGAGGGATGCCAATTGACTGCAACAGGATAGATGGAATCTTGCAGAATGGGCAAAGTAGCAGATAAAATTTAATGTGGGGATATGGGAGGTAATCTGTTTTAGCAGAAGGGACAAAGAAGGTCAGTGTAGATTTTAATTCACCATTCCAAAGTGTGTTGGGGATAAAGGGATCTGAGTGCGAAGGTGGTAGGAAGATTTAGAAAGTAGTTAGCAATGCATAAAGAATCTTGGGCAAAACTATTGTTAGGGTCCAGCTAAAGTATGTGAAAGTTCTTGAGAGTATGTTGAGGTGATTTACTAGAATGGTTCCAGGGATAGGGTTTTTAGATGCATTTGGTTGAAGAAGCTGGAGTTAGTTGCCCTGAGGTAAAGGGGATTAAGGGAAAATGTGATAGATGTGTACATGATGACAGATTTAGATATGGTAGATAAAGAAGAGCTGCATCCATTAGACATACAAGGTATGGAGGGCACTCATTCAAGGTTTTGGGCAAAAGATGGAGAGTTTTGTGATGATCTCTAATGACTAAGAACTCACTGCCCATGAGGGAGGTGGAACCAGATGGCTCAATGATTTCAAAAGCAAATTGGATGGACACGAGTGACACAAAATCGTGGGAGTCTGGGAATCTAGTGGGAAGGTTTGCTCTATGGCGAGCTACCATGGTCTTGATGGGCTGAATAGCCTCCAGTGCTGTAACAATTGTGACTCTAGATTTATTTGTGACAGCTAAGGTCCAGTTTCAACAAGCTGGATCCAATATATTGTAACTCATTTGTATTTCTGGAATTGGACAGAGCAGTGAACAGGGAAGGCTGGGATTTAAAATCTTCTCTCTTTTGATATTTTGAAAGTACCGTGGGAAGTCAGATTGGAAGAACAGTGTGCTGAGTGGCTGTGTAACAGGAGGAGCAATTGGTTTCCGAGGTGAGTGACAGAATCTTTCTCAAGCCTAAGTTTGAAATGGCAGCTTTTGTGTTAATGTTTCTAACCTGCTCCCCTTCCCCCACTGCAGCTGGCCTAAAGGCAGGAGCCATTGGATGTGGTGGGTTTGCTGCCTTTTCTGCAGTCATTGACTACTACTTACGGTGAAGTAAACTCTGAACTGTCTTGCTGCAAGTCGAATGGGACTATTGGCTGTCAAAGTCCCTACACAGCGAGTGAGCTGGAACTGACTCATGTGAAGTAAGGACATGTGCTGGAGATCTGAATGAGCACACACTGACTGCAGCCAGTGTCTCACAACACGTATTGTTGCCATGGGACAAACACAGGACGTATTGAAACAGTGAAAGGTCTGAATGGAGATTCCATTCTAGGACAGAGGTCAGGTTTTGATCTGTTGTTGCTGTGTCCTATAATGTAAAAGATATATTGACATGATGGAATGGAATAAAATCTATTGTTTTATAAATATGGAGTCACTGTTTATTCAGCAGGGCAATGATCGCTTACTGTGTAACTGTATAGAATCACAAAATTGTTACAGCCCAAAAGGCCATTTGGCCTGTCATGTGTGTGCAGATTCTCTGAAGGAGCAATTTACCTACCTTGTCCTCTACTTGTAGTTCTGCACATGGTTTCTTTTCAGATAATCCAGTTCCCTGTTCAATAATTTAATTGATCTTATCTCCATCACCCATTAAGCATATCCTGAATTCTAACCACTTGCTGCATGAAAAGCTTTCTTCTCATGTTGCTAATTCTGTTTATGCAAATGATCTTCAATCTTTGCCCCTCTAGTTCTTTTTCTTGTCACCGGTCAGAGCAGTTTCCCTCTATCGACTCTGTCTAGACTCCACATGACTTTGAACACTTCGGTTAAATTGCACAACAATCTTTTCTCCAAGAAAAACCGTCCTACCTTTAACAATTTATTTAAGTAACTGAAATTCCTTATCCCTGGAACCACTCTCATGAAACTTTTCTGCACCTTTTCTAAAGCCTTCTCTCCTCAAACTGTGCTGTCCAATTCGACAGTTTGTCTAATTGCAGCTGAGGCTGAATCAGTGTTTTATGTTAAATTTCATGCATTTTTGATTTATTGTTGTCAAATATCTAAATACAATGAAAAGTTTTGTGTGCAGTACAGGCAAACTTTAACATACAAGGACATACAGATCATTAGGCAAGAACTCTATAAATAGGAGGTTGGCTTGCATCATGGTGTGGGCTATGTTCACAACTTTCTGTAGTTTCTTACAATCCTGAACAGAGCAGTTGCCGTACCAGCAGTGATGCACCCAGATAGAATGTTTCCTATGGCGCATCTGTAAGGGTTAATGAGGGTCCCTATGGACATGCTGAATTTCCTTAGCCTCCTGAGGTAGAAGAGGTGCAGGTTCAATACCTGCCCTGGCTGAGATTAGCATGTAGAATCTGTCCTCTCAACCTCTTCCCTCTCCTGAGGCATGGTGACCCTTAAGGTAAACTACCACCACTTGTCCCTTTGGCACAAGATGAGATGTTTAGGGGTTAATTTGCTCTGCTGATGTTCAATAAATTGGCTGTCCTGGTGGGGGAGGTGGTATGTTTCTCTTTCTCTTGCAGGTAGAATGTAAAAAAATTACATTGCCATCTCCTGCTGTTCAGAATCAATAAGAACACTGAAGTTAAGAATCTAACCACACCCTGCAGTTTCCAAAAAAATTACACCAGGTCTTGCCATTAAGGAATAATCTAATCACATTGTTTCTGGAAGTAATCAAATCACGACATTGTGTCTTGAGTGATGAGTGGCTGGGGGTTGTCTTGTGGGCATTACTGATTGTGATGTAAAATCTTGTATAAAGGAAGAATAGTCTCTTTGTTGAGAGAGATCTCTTGACACGGCTCTGCAAGCATTGCAAAGGGGGTTAAGTGGTCCTCCGAAGCTTGTACTTAATAAATTTTACGTATTGCAGTTGCATCAAGTGTGTAAGAATCTCAAGAAAAACAACCTAACCAAGGGAACAACCCTCCATAAAAGGTACGATAGTTCTTTACCTTTTTATGACTAGAGTCAATACACCTAAGCTATTTAATAAACTAATTCCTAATTGTACAATTGAATTCCTGATTCCAAAAAAAATCGAGTCGATGTATTAGTTTTTCAGGATTTGGAGTTGTTTGTGCAATGCAGATATTTGGTTTGAAAAGTACAACTTTTTCTTTAAGGAGTTTAGAATATTTTGTTGGGTGAGGTAGAAAATCCTCGGATTCTGATCTCTGTCAGAAGAGAGCATTTGCTATTGGTCAGTGTCTTCACAGTATAGTGACTGATTTGGTAGCTGGCAGTCAGCCACCATCCCATATTCTCAGCCAATCATGCAACTTTGTCTGCAGTTGGCTACCCCAATAGTAGCTCAGCTGCTAACCTTGAAAGTGTTACTCTGGGGAGAGCAATAATACAGGTTAACTCCTCCATGTCTACAGCAGCAATGAGAAAACACTCCTTGTCAAAGCTGTTCTGTCATGGCTTGGCATAGTTGATGGTAGGGAAGAACCAAAGAAGGGAAACGTGTAGACTGAGAAATGCAGGGACAGGATGAGAATGGAAAATCAAGAACATAGGAAAGCAGAACAGCTAGAGCAGGCAACCTCTTCAACCCGCTGTCGTTCAAGGTGATCACAGTGATGTTGGGTTTCAACTCCTACTTTCTTGCCTGCTCCTTATTTCCCTTGATTCCAAACGTTTGGCTTAATTCTTAAGCTATTCAATAATGGAACAACCCCAACCCGATGGTGTGGAGAATTTGAAATATTCACAGGCTGCTCAAGAGGAACATTCTCCTCTGACCTTGCTGATTGGTCCTTTGGAGAAAGTGAGGACTGCAGATACTGGAGACCAAAGTTGAAAAATGTGTTGCTGGAAAAGCGCAGCAGGCCAGGCAGCATCCAAGGAGCAGGAGAATCGACGTTTCAGGCGTAAGCCCTTCTTCAGGAATGAGGCTGGTGTGCCAAGCAGGCTGAGATAAAATGTAGGGGGGAGGGAATTTGGGGGAGGGGTGCTGGGAATAGGATAGGTGAAAGGAGGCGAGGGTGAGGGTGATAGGTCGGAGAGGGGGTGGGGGCGGAGAGGTCGGGAAGAAGATTGCAGGTCAACAGGGCGGTGCTGAATCCAGGGGTTGGGACTGAGATTGGTCCTTTGTCCTGGGACTGTTACCGCATGCTCTAGATACCCCAGCCAGGGGAAGCAACCTCTGAATCTACCTTGTTTAGCCCCTTCAGAAATTACCCTGCTGAATTCCAAGGAAGCAGTCTAATGAGCTGTACTGTCTGCAATATAAATATACTTCCTTAGATAAGAAATCTGAACTGTGTGCACTATTCCAGATGTGATCTCGCTGAAGCTCTCTCAGAATTGTAGCAAAACCTCTTTATATTTGTATTCCACTTGCCTTGCAATAAAGGTCAATATGCCATTTGTTCTTTTAATTACTTGCTGTAACTAAATGCTAACTTTCTTGTAAGATCACATCCAATTTTCTCTGAACTTTAACATTTTTATGTTCTATTAGAGAAAGCTTAGGGCCAGTCAAGGATAGTAGTGGGAAGTTGTGCGTGGAGTCCAAGGAGACAGGGGAAGCGTGAAATGAATATTTTTCATTGTCTGTTTCCAGTGTGAATACCAATGTTGTCGAGGAGAATACTGAGATACAGGCTACTAGACTAGACAGGATTGTGGTTCACAAGGAGGAGGTGTTAGCAATTCTGGAAAGTGTGAAAATAGATAAGTCCCCTGGGTAGGATGAGATCTATCCTAGGATTCTCTGGGAAGCCAGGGAGGAGATTGCAGAGCCTTCAGCTTTGATCTTTATGTTGTCATTGTCTAAAGGGATAGTGCCAGAAGACTGGAGGATAGCAAATGTTGTTCCCTTGTTCAAGAAGGGGAGTAGAGACAACCCTGGAAATTACAGACCTGTGAGCCTTACTTTGGTTGTGGGTAAAATGTTGGAAAAGGTTATAAGAGAAAGAATTTATAATCATCTAGAGAGGAATAAGTTGATTAGGGATAATTAACACAGTTTTGTGAAGGGTAGGTCGTGCCTCACAAACCTTATTGACTTCTTTGAGATGGTGATCAAACAGGTGGATGAGGGTAAAGCGGTTGATGCAGTGTATATGGATTTCAGTAAGGCATTTAATAAGGTTCCCTATGGTAGGTTATTGCACAAAATATGGAGGAATGGGACTGAGGGTGATTTAGCGGTTTGGATCAGAAATTGGCTAGCTGAAAGAAGACAGGGTAGTGGTTGATGGGAAATGTTTATCCTGGAGTTCAGTTACTGGTGGTGTACCACAAGGATCTGTTTTGGGGCCACTGCTGTTTGTCATTTTCATAAATGACTGAGATGACAGCGTAGAAGGATGGGTTGGTAAGTTTGCGGATGACACTAAGGTCGGTGGAGTTGTGGATAGTGCTGAAGGATGTTGCAGGTTACAGAGAGACATAGATAAGCTGCAGAGGTGGGCTGAGAGTGGCAAATGGAGTTCAATGTAGAAAATTGAGAGATGGTTCACATTGGAAGGAGCAACAGGAAGGCAGAGTACTGGGCTAATGGTAAGATTCTTGGTAGTGTAGATGAGCAGAGATATCTGTGTCCATGTACATAGATCCCTGAAAGTTACCACCCAGGTTGATAGGGTTGTTAAGAAGGCATACGGTGTGTTAGCTTTTATTGGTAGAGGGATTGATTTTCAGAGCCATGACGTTATGCTGCAGATTGATTCCACAGTTTGGCACAACATCAAGGGCTGAGGTGTGCTGTAATGTTCTGTTTCCTATTTAGAAACAAAAATATTCCTCTTCTATTCTTGCAACCAAAATGAATGATTTTACACTTCCCAACGCTATACACTACATCTGCCATCATTTTGCTCACTTAGTTAATTTGTCCGCACATCTTAATAGTTTTTTTTGTGTCCTCAGCTTACATTCCAGCTCAGCATTGTATCATCAACATAAATAAATTATTCTGTCGCTTCATCTGAAGTCATTAATATAGATAACTGAGGCCCCAGTATTGGTTCTTGCAGCAATTCACATGTTTATAGCCTGCCAATATTAAAATGCCCCGTTCCTCCTTACTTTCTTGATCTTGTTATTATCCAATCTCTGATCTATGCTGCTTTTATTATCCTCACTTCCTGAGGCCTCTTTTTTATCTTTTATTCATTCACAGGATGAGGGCGTTGCTGGCTAGGCAGCATTTATTGCCCATCTCTAATTGCCCAGAGGGCAGTTGAGAGTCAACAACATTGCTGTGGGTGTGGAGTCACACGTCAGTTAGACCAGGTAAGGATGGTAGTTTCCTTTCCTAATGGACAATAGTGAACCAGCTGGGCTTTTCCCAACAAGCAGCAATGGATTTATTCTTCCTGATGAATGGCTTTTGCCCAAAATGTCAATTTTTCTGCTCCTTGGATGCTGCTTGACCTGCTGTGCTTTTCCAGCACCACAACCTTGACTCTAATCTCCAGCATTCACTTTCACCTAATGGATTTATGATCATCATTAGGTTCTTAATTCCAGATACTTACTGAATTCAAATTCCACCATCTGCCATTGGCGGGATTCAAACCCAGGTTGCCAGAACGCTATCGGAGTCTCTGGGTTAACAGCCCAGTGATAACACCACTGGGCCATCACCTCCCCTCTTGTGTATTAACTTTTTGTGTAGTACTTTATTAAATGATTTTTTATTTGAAATCCATGCATATTATAATAACTGGTCTTTCTTTGACTGCCCTATTAGTTTTATCCTCAAGCTCTTGATACATTTGTCAAACGTTATTTTCATTCTGTAAATCTGTATTAACCTTTAAGTGCATTGTTAAAGGGAGGTGATGGCCTAGTGTCATCCCAAGTCTATTAATCCAGAACCAGGTAATGTTCTGTGGACCCATGTTCAAATCCTGCATGGCAGATGGTGGAGTTTAGTTTGAATGAAAATCTGGAACTAAGAGTTTAATGATAACTGTGAAACCACTGTCTATTTGTTTGGGGAAAAATAATGTTTGATTCACTGGTGCCATTTAGGGAAAGAAACTATCTAGTCTAGGCTATACCTGACTCCAGACCCAACGTGGTTGAGTCCTAACTGCTCTGTGGATGATTAGGGATGGGCAATAAATGCTGAGTGATGCACACGTTCTATGAATGAATAAAAAAACTTAACAACAGGTGCCAGATTTTTCCAATGATTGATGTTGGGTTAACTGGCCTTTGGTCCTGTTTTCTCTCTTCCTATCTTTCCTGAATCAATTGACATTAATTGATGTTTGTTGACATCCATTTCTTTGGGACCATTATAAAATCTAGGAAGATCAGGGCTTTTAGAATTTGTAGGTGTGGCTGTTGAAACCCATGGATTTGTTAGTTTAATCCCTTCTGTTTCTCCAGTATCTTTCCCCTGTTGATATTAATTTCCTCAGGCTTGGGAACAGCATGTAAAATGCTGTGTCCATTGGTCTGTGTTCTGATGCCAAGGTAGGTAATACATACTATTGATACATAAAGATGTGTCAAGAGTCAGTTGTTAATCATGATTTGTTGGGGGCAGCATTCCCAATTCTTTCAGAAGCACTTAAAGAACAAATTTTCATTTTCCAGCAGTTGTGTGCTTTGTAGTTTCTGGCCAGGTACAAACTGAATTAATAATAAAATGTGAAGTTTAAGGAAATGGCCCCTATTCAGCAGTGGGCAAAAGTCCAAATCCACACACTTATCTTCATTATTCTGAAAGATATATACCCTTGATATACAATATGGCTAATTTATATATGTTAATAAATTCCCAGTCCCATGGTAACTGGGATCTTATTTCCATGCAGTTCTTATCAAATCTATCTTGAGAACTGTGTCCAGTCAGTTCAGACCAGATCCACTTTGAACACTCTATTTCTGGCAACTGAGATATGACAGAGAGAATTGCTGGAGGTGGTGTCGAGAGCGTTTGCCACCAGGTGGAACCCCAGGGTTATGATGGGAGTTAAAGGGAGAGCTTGTGGCTTTTCAAGTTGGAAATAAGCTGCTTTTACGGAGAGATAGTAAGGAGTCATTGGAAACGAGTAACCCAAAGAATTATTCTAAATGAAACAGGAGGGAGAAGTGTCAATCATAACTTTGGGGCTGATTACCAAAGGTTTTTAGTGGTCAACACTTAGCACTGGAAAGTGCAAGTGGCCAGATGTTTGAAATAATTTAAGAAAGAATTCAGTAAGCTAATCAGGAAATTTCCCCATTCAAGACGAGAGGGAGACTGAAACCAGGAAACTACAGGCCTAATGGCTGTATTTGGGAAAGCCCTGTAATCTGTGGGGGGCCTTGTTAGTACAATCCAGCCTGGTTTTGTGAAGGGGGATCATAACTGACTAACTTATTTAAATTATTTTGGGATATGGGCCGGGTGCTGTCAGGTGGGACCTGGCTGGGTTGGAGTGAAGGGTCAGTTTCTGTGCTGTCCATCTCTGTGACTCTCAGTAACAGGCAGTGTCCATGAGGGTTAACCAGGGGACGCGCTACACTTCGGTTTCCAGAAGACATTTGACATTTAAAAACAAAAGTTACAGCACAAGGTGGGAGTAGCTGCCGTGGTTTGTGTGGAGGGTGTGTGAGTGAGTCAGGGATGGGCTGCCTCCTGCTCAGGAGGGAGGAGGGAACTTCACCGAAACATTTCACACCCTCAGGCACCGAGGGCTCGGGCCACAGTTTGAAACGAAGGGCGTTTTAACATTAACCAAGATAGGGGTGAGGGGGTTTGTGGAGGGGGTGAGGCCGGTCCGGGCCTGACCTGTCCCGGAGGCGGGGAGGGGGAGAGCCCGCGGGGCGGGGCCGCCAGCACAGGCCGAGGCCCAGGCCCAGGGCGAGGGTGAGGGACGGGGATGTGGGACCCGGACGAGTTTGAGCGGCAGTGGCTGAGGGAGTTCCCGGGGGGAGAGAGCCCGGTTCCCCGCCTCCAGTTACACTCTGTGTCCGAGCTGGAGGCTGAGCTCCGGCGGAGTGAGGAGAGACTCCGGGCCGGACAGCAGCTCCTGGCCCAGGAGAAGTTTAAAGTGATTTACCTGCAAACTGTACTGGAGAGACACAGCCCCCAGGGTCAGGGGGAGAGACACAGCCCCCAGGGTCAGGGGGAGAGACACAGCCCCCAGGGTCAGGGGGAGAGACACAGCCCCCAGGGTCACCTGTACCCCCACACTGAGGGCCAGGGGGTGGGGGACAGACCCCAGGGTCACCTGTACCCCCTCACTGAGGGCCAGGGGGTGGGGGACAGACCCCAGGGTCACCTGTACCCCCACACTGAGGGCCAGGGGGTGGGGGACAGACCCCAGGGTCACCTGTACCCCCACACTGAGGGCCAGGGGGTGGGGGACAGACCCCAGGGTCACCTGTACCCCCACACTGAGGGCCAGGGGGTAAGGGACAGACCCCAGGGTCACCTGTACCCCCACACTGAGGGCCAGGGCGTGGGGGACAGACCCCAGGGTCACCTGTACCCCCACACTGAGGGCCAGGGCGTGGGGGACAGACCCCAGGGTCACCTGTACCCCCACACTGAGGGCCAGGGGGTAAGGGACAGCCCCCAGGGTCAGGGGGAGAGACACAGCCCCCAGGGTCACCTGTACCCCCACCCTGAGGGCCAGGGCATGGGGGACAGACCCCAGGGTCAGGGGGAGAGGGACCGATCCCAGGGTCACCTGTACCCCCACACTGAGGGCCAGGGGGTAAGGGACAGACCCCAGGGTCAGGGGGAGAGGGACCGATCCCAGGGGGACGGACCCCAGGGTCAGGCGGTAGGGGAGAGACGACAGGGGGAGAGGGATGGACCCCAGGGTCAGGGGGAGAGAGACAGACCCCAGGGGATGGGGGACAGACCCCAGGGTCAGGCAGTAGGGGAGAAACAACAGGGGGAGAGGGACAGATCGCAGGGGGAGGAGGATAGGGACAGAGCCCCAGATCAGGAGGGGAAGGAGGAGAGCCCCCTGGGTGGGAGCGACAGACTCCCAAGACACTGGGAGAAGGGCCCGGTTGAAAAGGTTCAGAGGGAATGTGATTCGGGCCAGTGGGAAACGAACCGCCACCAGAAAGAGCTGTTGCCGAACCAGGAGCACAAGGAGGATGCAGATAGTGACCTGGATTCTGTCTCTCCAAGCCCTGGTCATCTAGGGCCAAGCTGCCTACGGAGGGGTCAAAGGGTAAACCGGATCCGAAATGGCAGTGGATCCCCGATTGCAAGCCCCAGGTTGAGAAGACGCCAATTCTTGACAGTTCCACATGATTCAGAGCGAGCTTCCAGTGGAGCAAGTGATGGATACACTAGTTCGGAGCATGAAGACTGGAGTTCAGGTAAAGGAGACTGAAGAGGATGAAAAATAGTAGTGAAAATTAGTGGGAACATATCTGTTACTGTCTGAAACTTGGGTACAGTACTGGTGGCGACAGGTCTATCAGTATATAACACTGGGGTACAGTACTGGTGGGGACAGGTCTGTCAGTGTATAACGCTGGGGTACAGTACTGGTGGGGACAGGTCTGTCAGTGTATAACACTGGGGGACAGTACTGGTGGGGACAGGTCTGTCAGTGTATAACACTGGGGGACAGTACTGGTGGGGACAGGTCTGTCAGTGTATAACACTGGGGTACAGTACTGGTGGGGACAGGTCTGTCAGTGTATAACACTGGGGGACAGTACTGGTGGGGACAGGTCTGTCAGTGTATAACACTGGGGGACAGTACTGGTGGGGACAGGTCTGTCACTGTATAACACTGGGGTACAGTACTGGTGGGGACAGGTCTGTCACTGTATAACACTGGGGTACAATACTGGTGGGGATAGGTCTGTCACTGTATAACACTGGGGTACAGTACTGGTGGGGACAGGTCTATCAGTATATAACACTGGGGGACAGTACTGGTGGGGACAGGTCTGTCACTGTATAACACTGGGGTACAGTACTGGTGGGGACAGGTCTGTCACTGTATAACACTGGGGTACAATACTGGTGGGGACAGGTCTGTCACTGTATAACACTGGGGTACAGTACTGGTGGGGACAGGTCTATCAGTATATAACACTGGGGGACAGTACTGGTGGGGACAGGTCTGTCACTGTATAACACTGGGGTACACTACTGGTGGGGACAGGTCTGTCACTGCATCACATTTGGGTAGGGAGTACACAGGATGTGGTGAAGACTGCGGACATTCAGGCTGTTATTTGAATTTGATCAGTATCTGAATCTACGTGCAGGGCTCTGGGAAAAGCTATAGTGCGATACTAAGTGAGTTGCTCCTTCAGATGGGAGCACAGATTTGACAGTCTGAACGGCCAATCCAGTGAACCTTCATCATACTGTCTCCAATATAAGTGTGCTATTGCCTTCCCAGGCTGGAAGTCTATTGTTTGGAAATACCAGCATTTCAGAAATGTTTGAAGAGAGCCTAGCAACAGATAGCATCACTTTACTCCAGTGCTTGGAATGTGAAAACGATGTGTAAGCAAAACAATCTTTGCTTCTGGTTTGAGATGTTTAATTTTTCCAGTTTTTCCAATTGCGTGTTTACCAGTTCAGACACTTGCAGTCAGGATTCGAGCACCATTATAAAATCTGAAAATTCCAAAATTCAGAAAAGACTTGGCTTTAAGCATGCCAGTGTGGAGAGACTACAGTCTTTATCTTTTCCTGAATATGAACATCAAATTGTATGCCAACTAGCTGTGGCCTCAGAAAAACCCTGTAAAATCAAATCAATATTCCTATACTGCAATTCCTTTGCTGTAATGTCCAATAAGTCATTTTACTTCCTAATCCCTTGTGGTGACAGCAATCACATACAAATCTAATTTAATGTTTCAGATATTTAAAAAAATTATTTTTCTCTATTCTCAGTGAATAAGCTCACATTTTTCACATTCGGAGGTAGAGTGTCAGTTACTGGGGATTTGTTGGATTTTAATCCACCGAGTTTCTCCAATGCTTTTTCTCTGCTGATATTAATTACCTTAATTTCCTCTCTTCTTATCCTCTCGATTACCCTCTATTTCCAAAATGCAATATATTTATTATATTGTGAAGACTGATACAAAAGTGTTTGTTCAATGTCACAGTAATTTCTTCATTCCTCATGATAATCACTCCTGCCTTTACTTTGTTCACTTTGACAACTATCTTTTTAGATAATTATAAAAAGCTTCTCCACTTTGTTGACCTATTTCTAGCTCGTTCATACTCATTTTATTCCCTTTGATCAACATTTTTCCTAAAATGCTCATGGGAGCATGATTTGTGGGTAGCCACAGTTGGCCATTGGCCCTTCAGGCCTGCTCAACCATTCAGTGAGGTCATGGCTGATCTGGTTGTGGGCTGAGTTTCGCCTTCCTGTCAACCTTCCAGAACCTTTGACTGCCTTGTCTTTCAAAGATCTATCTGAATCATTTGAAACCCCAGCCTCTCTCTGATCTGGAGAAGAGAATTCTACACTCTATAACAGTTCTTTGAGGGAAGAAACTTCTCTTCATTTTTGTCTTAAAAAGGAAACCTCCAAAACTAGGTGGCATTTTTTAAGAATTACTTTCTCCCACAAATAGATACATCTTCCTAGTCTTCACCCTACCCTGACCCCTCGAGGTGTTTGCATGTTTGAGTAGATCACTCCTCATTCTTCTGCACTCAACTAAATCTCGGCCTCGCCTGTTCAATTTGTCTTCATAACATTTTCATCCTAGGAATGAATAAGGTAAATCTTCTGCAAATTTCCAACACATTTCTATCCTTGTACAAATAAGGAGACCAAAAATTGCACTCAGTACTCCAGATGTGGTCCCATCAATGCCCAACGCAGCTGCAGTGTCGGTTCACTACTTTGATATTCAGTTCCCCATAATAAAAGATGACACTCCCAATTCTTTAGACTTGCAAAAATTCTTTCCAATATTATAAGCAGTCTCTTTTAATTTAATATTATCCCTAACCATCTTAGTAAGCCATGGATGGATCTTACTTAACAGGAAGTGGTTGAAATAAATAATTTTGACACCTTAGGAAGGAAACTAGAGGAATACATGATAAAAAAAGGGGGATGGAAAGTTTTGCTGAAAGGCTGAGATAAGGAAAATTGAAGGATAGGAGAGTTGAGTGAAATATGAACATTAGTACAAAATGGTTGGACTGAATGGCCTGTTTCTCTGCTGTAAATTCAATGAAAAGTTTAAATGTCACTGCTCTCATTGTCTGAAATGCATGACATTACAAATTGACAACAAGGCAGTGTTTGACTGAGTGTAGTATCATAAAGTCTTAGCAAAACTGGAGTCAGTGAGAATTGTGGGAAATCTCTCCACTGGTTGGAGTCATATCTGGCACAGAGGAAGATAGTTGCCTTTGCTGGTGATCAGTCATCTTGGGATATCTCTGCAGGAGTTCCTCAGGGTAGTGCCCTAAACTGAATCATCTTCAACTGCGTCATTAATGATCTTCTCTCTATCATAAGGTCAGAAGTGGGGATGTTCGCCAATGATTGCACAATGTTGAGCACCATTCATGATTCCTCAAATATTGAAGCAGTCCATGTTCAAATGCAGCAAGATCTGAACAATATCCAGGCTTGGGCTGACAAGAAGTGCCAAACAATGACCACCTGTAAAAAGAGAGAGAATCATCCGTTAGATATTCAGTGGCATTACCATCTGAGCCCTGACTAATAACATCTGGAGGGTGAACCATTGACCAGAAACTGAACTCGGTCAAAAAGTGTGGTGCTGGAAAAACACAGCTGGTCAGACAGCATCCGAAGAGCAGGAGAGTTGGCATTTTGAGCATAAGCTCTTCATCAGGAATTCCTGATGAAGAGCTTATGCTCAAAACGTTGACTCTCCTGCTCCTTGGATGCTGCCTGACCGGCTGTGCTTTTCAGGCACCACACTTTTTGACTCTGATCTCCAGCATTTGCAGTCCTTACTTTCTCTCAGAAACTGACCTGGACCAATCATATAAAAATTGTGGCTGCTTAGAGGAAGTTGAAGGCTGGGAATTCTGCAGTGAACAAATCATAGTGAAAAGTATTGTTTTACGTGCTCACCAGATAACTCTTACCTTACATAAATACATCAGGGTAACAGAACAGAATGCAGAATATAGTATTACAGCTACAGAGAAAGATAACTCTTCATTGTTGAGAGTTTCATAAATCTGATAACAGTGTAGAATAAGCTGTTCTTCAATTTGTTGGTATGTGTTTTTCAATTTTTTTTGTATCTTCTGCCTGATGGAAGAGAGTATAAGTGGGGCAAGAGAGGTCTTTGGTTCTGTTGGCAGCTTCCCTAGGCAGCGAGAGGGGTAGACGGAATCGGTGGAAAGAAAGTTGACTTTCATGGTAGACTGGACTGTGTTCACAACTGTCTGTAATTTCTTGTGACCTTGAGCAGAGCACTTGCCATATCAAGCAGTGATGTGTCTGAATAGGATGCTCCTAGGGTGCATCTATAAAAATTGGTCAAAGTCTTAATGGTGATGCAGAATGTCCTTAGCCATCTGAATGCTTTCCACTTAACTGGTTAAGCACAGATCCAATAACACAATCCAGAATGAAGCAGCCCACTTGAATAGCATTATATCCACCACTGATGTTTAGTAGCAGCAGTGTGAACCACTTATAGGATGCACTGCAGAAATTCACCAAGGCTGCTTTGACAGGAACTTCCAAACCGATGACCACTTCCATCCCAGAAGGACAAGGGCAGCAGATACATGGGAATGCCATCCCCCTGCAAGTTCCCCTCTGAGCCAGTCACCATCCTGACTTATAAATATATCGGCATTCCTTCACTGTCACTGGATCAAAATCCTGTTATTCCCTCTCTTATGGCATTGTGGGTATATCTACAACCATCTCCCCCAGCACCACCAGCAGCACCCTGCTGAGCGCAAGGGAAGAACACAGCCCGCTTGCAATGAAAAGAATAAAGGACGTTGGTTCCTTTCTTATTTAGACAGTAATGCATGACCTTGGATTTGAATAATTCATCAAAATAGATAAAGACAAATTAAGTTTAACACGTTGCAAGGTTCAGAATCTCACTGGGTGATCATTCCAAACTTCTCTGTCCTCTGATGCCATCCTAGCCCTGTCACACATTGACCTTATCCCTGCTCATTGCTTACTCCATTCACTACTGTCTTATTTTGGTTTCAAGCTATAGATACCCACTGAACACAGGCCCATTTCTCCATGGGCTTTGCTCGTGGGCCTGTTTTGATGTGTAAGCCCAGTGCATCATATCTGTGGATGGAATGTGAATTCTAATGGATCTGAATCATGCAGGATAACTGGTTCACTCAGTTAGTGCTGAACCATTGAGACACAACAGGAAACAAAGCTTATGTTGGGGTGTGGTTGTTTGTGCAAGTGTAATTTTCACATCACATTAGCCATGTGTAGGAGTAGAGAATTAGATTGTTCCACATCACGTTCCTGACATTGCGTATTGGGAAAGGCAGTTATTACAGGCACAAGGGAGGTGCACAACAATGTGTTGTGGTACACTTCAATCTTCTGTCCTCATAGAAACCTTCATCTAGATTTTGGAAGCTTTGTCTGTGTGACTTTTTGTGGGAGGTCATAGAGATGTACAGCGTGGAAACAGACCCTTCGGTCCAACCCGTCCATGCTGACCAGGTTTCTTTTGTTCCATCAGCTCTTCTTGTTGTTGCCTCACCCGAGGGTCTTGCAACTCTGTATGTGGAACAGGTGAGGGAGGATCTGAAAGATCTCTGCGCACTCTTCATTAGAGAGCTGGGAAGTTCACCCTTCTGTCCTGGTTCAATATGTAATCCTAAACCCACGTTACTCAACATATTATCTAATCCCATACCTTTGTGGGATCTTGCTGTGTGCAAATTAGGAGAATAGATGGCTTAGTGCTATTGTTTCTGGACTAGTATTCCAGAGATTTAGGTAATGGTCAGGGGACCTGGATTCAAATCCCACCACAATAGTTAGTAGAATTTTAATTCAATAAGAAATCTGCAAATAAAAGTCTAATGGTAGTCAAGAAGTAATTGCTGTTTGTTATAAAAACCTAGTTGATTTACAAATGTCCTTTAGAGAAAGGGACTGCCATCCTTATCTGGTCTGACTCCAGACCCACTGCAATATCGTTCTTTCTTAGCTGCCCTCAGTTTTATCAACTGCAGGAAAGGCAGAATGGAATGTAACTGGTTGAATCACAGGAAAAGACAATAGCAGAAACAGCCCTGTCAACTCTGCAAAGTGCTCTTTAGTAACATCTGGGGGCTAGTGCCAACGTTGGGAGAACTGTCTCACAGACTAGTTAAGCAACAGCCTGACATTGTCATACCCACTGAGTTGTACCTTAAACCATCCCAGACACTATCACCATTCCTGGGTGTGTCCTGACCCACCAAGCAGAGATGGCAGCACAGTGGTATACAGTTGGGAGGCAGTTGCTGTGGGAGTCCTCAACGTTGACTCTGGACCCCATGAAGTCTCATGGCTTCTCATCCAAATGTGCAAGAAATCCTTTTCCAGCTCTATCCTATCGGCTGATGAAGCAATGTCTTTCATGTCAAACAGCACTTGAAGGAAGCACTGAGGGTGCAAAATGTACTGTAGCTGGAGGACTTCAGTGTCCATCACCAAGAGTGGCTTGGCAGCAGCACCACTGTTTAAGCTGGTCAGGTCTTAAAGGACATCACTGCTAGACTGGGTCTGTGGCAGGTGGTGTTGGAGCCAACAAAAACATACTTGATCTCATCTTTACCAATTTGCCAGTTGCAGATACTTCTGTCCATGACAGTATCGGTAAGAGTGACCCCTTTGTCTCCACAAGGACTGTGTGGTGGTCACTCTTACCGATACTGTCATGGACAGATGTATCTGCAGCTGATTGACCTGGTCAGATGAGGAAACTGGTGAAATCGACATTGATTACATGTGGTTGGAGGGTCCCAAGGCAGAAGATGAGGTGTTCTTCCTCCAGTCATCAGGTGGCTAGGATTTAGCAGTGAAGGAGGCCCAGGATCTGCACGTCGTTGGTGGAGTGGGAGGGGGAGTTGAAGTGGTCGGCCACAGGGTGGTGGGGTTGAACTGTCCTACCTGCCCATCTTCCTTCCCATCTATCCACCCCACCCTCCGCTCCAACCTATCACCATCACTCCCCACCTTCATCACCTATCGCATTCCTAGCTACCTTCCCCCCCAGCCCCAACCCCCTCCCATTTATTTCGCAGCCCCTTTGGACTTCACCTTATCTTACACTCGAAACATCGACTTCTCCACCTCCTGATGCTGCCTGGTTTGCTGTGTTCTTCCAGCCTCTCTAACGCAACTCGTCCACGTCCCGCACCTCCGCCCTCAGACCCCACCCCTCCAACCGTAACAAGGACAGAACGCCCCTGGTGCTCACCTTCCACCCTACCAACCTTCGCATAAACCAAATCATCCGCCGACATTTCCGCCACCTCCAAACAGACCCCACCACCAGGGATATATTTCCCTCCCCACCCCTTTCCGCCTTCCGCAAAGACCGTTCCCTCCGTGACTTCCTGGTCAGGTCCACGCCCCCCTACGACCCACCCTCCCATCCTGGCACTTTCCCCTGCCACCGCAGGAACTGTAAAACCTGCGCCCAAACCTCCTCCCTCACCTCTATCCAAGGCCCTAAAGGAGCCTTCCACATCCATCAAAGTTTTACCTGCACATCCACTAATATCATTTATTGTATCCGTTGCTCCCGATGCGGTCTCCTCTACATTGGGGAGACTGGGCGCCTCCTAGCAGAGCGCTTTAGGGAACATCTCCGGGACACCCGCACCAAACAACTACACCGCCCCGTGGCCCAACATTTCAACTCCCCCTCCCACTCTGCCGAGGACATGGAGGTCCTGGGCCTCCTACACCGCCGCTCCCTCACCACCAAACGCCTGGAGGAAGAATGCCTCATCTTCCGCCTCGGAACACTTTAACCCCAGGGCATCAATGTGGACTTCAACAGTTTCCTCATTTCACCTTCCCCACCTCACCCTAGTTCCAAACTTCCAGCCCACATTGTCCCCATGACTTGTCCGGACTTGTCCTACCTGCCTATCCCCTTTTCCACCTATCCACTCCACCCTCTCCTCCCTGACCTTTCACCTTCATCCCCTCCCTCACTCACCCATTGTACTCTATGCCACTTTCTCCCCACCCCCACCCTCCTCTAGCTTATCTCTCCACGTTTCAGGCTCACTGCCTTTATTCCTGATGAAGGGCTTTTTCCCGAAACGTCGATTTCGAAGCTCCTTGGATGCTGCCTGAACTGCTGTGCTCTTCCAGCACCACTGATCCAGAATCTGGTTTCCAGCATCTGCAGTCATTGTTTTTACCTCTGTGTTCTTCCAGCCTCCTGCCTGTCTAATTTGGATTGCAGTATCTGCAGATTTTTCATCTCAGATTCCACCATGGCAGATGAAATTTGAAATCAATATTATCAATCAAAATGTCAGGAATAAAAGATTTTAGACATCAGGAAAGATTAGAGAGAATGGGCTTATTCTCCTTGGAGCAGAGAAGATTAAGAGGTGACCTGATTGAGGTGTTCAGAGTTATGAACAATTTTGACCGAGTAAAGAAGGAAAATCTGTTTCTGGCAAAGGAGACTGGGTGACTGATGGCAGTGCATCTTGTAGATGGTACACCGTGTTCCCATTGTGTGGTAGTAGAGAAGGAACACTGAAGGATGGGGGTGCTAGCCAAGTTGACTACTTGTTCATTGAGCTGATTGAACTGTTGGGGTGTTTTTAGTGGCACATTCATCCAGGCAATGGAGAGAATTCCATCACATCCCTGACTTGTGCCTTGTGGTGGATAGGCTTTGGGAGCCTGGAGGTGAGTTACTTGGTACAGAATTCCCAGCTTCTGACATATTCCTTTTGCCGTAGTATGTACATGGCTAGTCCAGTTCAGTTTGTCTTTGGCATGAATATTACTTGATACTTGTCAGCCGAAGCCTAGATATTGTCCAGGTCTTGCTGTCTGTGGAAGGGGACTGCTTCGGTGTCTGAGGAGCTGCAAGTGGTGCTGAGCATTGTACAATCTGACCTTATGGTGGAGGGAAAGTCATTGATGAAGCCGCTGAAGATGATTGGGCCGAGGACATTACCCTGAGGAACTCCTGCAGAATGTTCTGGAACTGAGTTGATTGACCTCCAACAACCACAGCCATCTGCCTATGTGCCAGATAGGACTCCAACCAGCAGAGCACTTGTCCCCTGATTCCCATTGATTGCAGCTGCATTAGGGCTCCTCAATAGCACACTCAGTTGAATGCAAAC
Source organism: Chiloscyllium plagiosum (assembly GCF_037043375.1). Lineage (NCBI taxonomy): Eukaryota > Metazoa > Chordata > Chondrichthyes > Orectolobiformes > Hemiscylliidae > Chiloscyllium > Chiloscyllium plagiosum. The sequence goes on from NW_028270169.1 coordinate 1,768,899, forward strand.
TTGATGTTAAATACAGTCATTATCGGCTCACCCTGGAATTCACTCTATTGTTCATGTTTGGATCGAGGCTGTAATGAGGTCAGGAGTTGAGAGACCCTACCGGAAGCCAAATTGAGCATTTGTGACCAGGTTATTCCTTTGTACGTAGTCTGTGATAGCACTATTGATGATCTCTTCTGTCACATTCATGGTTGAGGGTAGATGATAAGGCTGCAATTGGGTTGAATTGGTCCTGTTTTTTGTGGATAGGACCGATCTGGGCAATTTTACTTCCTGTTGGGTAGACACCAATTTAGTAGCTACACTGGAACAGTTTGGCTAGTTCTGGACCATCAAACTTCATTACTATTGCTGCAGTGTTGTCAAGGCTCATACCTTTTGCAGTATCGATTGCCTCCCAAATGTTTGATTGATGTCATGTGGGGTGAATTGAACTGTTTGAAACTGGCATGTGAGATTCTAGGGACCTCCGGATGTCGCTGAGCTTGATCGTGCACTTGGCATTTCTGGCTGGAGATTGGTGTGAATGCTTCAGCCGTATGTTTCGTACTATGTGCTGGGCTGCCCCATCATTGAGGTTGGATATGATTTGAGCCATCTCCTCCTCCAGTGAATTGTTTAATTGTCCATTGGATGGAGCAGGCGTACAAAGCTTAGTGCTGATCCATTGGCTGCAGAATTGTTTGTCTCTGTTTATTGCACACTGCTTGGCATCTAGGTAGTCCTGTATTATAAAACTTGACCATGTCATCACCACATTTTAATTATATGAGGGATTGCACCAGGATAGCCTCCTGCCCTCTTGAACCATGGTTTGATGGTAATTGTAGGTTGTGGATATGCCAGGTTACAGATTGTGGTTCCACTGCTTCACGATAGAGGTGAAGTCTATTTAAGACAGGACTTTGTCTCCACAATGACTGTATAGTTATCAGTCCCATCACTACTGTCAGAGGGAGGTGCTTTTGTAGCTTGCAGATGGTGAAGATGAGGACAAGTATGGTTTTCTTCCCCTTGTTGGTTTCCTCACTACCTGCTGCAAACTCCTTTTGAACTCAATCAGATGTGGTGCTACGGAAAGACACTCGGTAATGGGAGATTGAAATCTCCCATCTTGAGTACAGTACCTTGCTACTTTCAGTGCGTCCTTTAAGCGCTGTTTGCCACAGAAGAGTACTGATTTGTCAGCTGAGACGAGGTGGTACATGGTAATCAGCAACAGGTTTCCTTGCCTGTGTTTGACCTGATGCCATGAGACCTAATGGAGTTCAGGGTCAATGTTGAGGTCCCCCAGGCAACTCCCTCCTGACCATACACCACTATGCAGCCAACTCTGCTGTCTATGTATGTCAGATGTGATGGTGGTGTCTGGGATATTGACTGTATGATTCCATAAGTATGACAATGTAAGGCTGTTGCATGGCTTGTCTGTTAGACAGCTGTCCCAATTTTGGCGCTAGTCCCCAGCTGTTATTCAGGAAGACTGTGCAGGGTCGATAGGGCTGTTTGTCATTTTTGTTTCTAGTTCCTGGGTCAACAGAGTGGTTTACCGTGCCATCTCAATGGACATTTATGACTTACATGGAGGTGAAAGCAGTGAAGGACATTACTGAGTCAAATGGCTTTTGATAACAATCAATAATGGTTTCATGATCACCATTAGAATATGTTTGGTTTTGAAGTTTATGCTGTTTCCTTGGCAGGGCATCTGGATTACAGGTTCAGAGGAATTACCACTATCCCACTCCTCCTCTCTTTCACTGTTGATCACTAGCGTGTTGAAATGTTGAGTGGATTAGAAAATTTGTATGGTGAAAGAATCATTGGATGGCTGAGTTTGAGTTTGATTTATTGTTGTCATGTACAGTGAAAGGTGTTGTTTTGTGTGCTAAACAGGCAAATTGTATGATACAAAGTACATCAGGGTAGCAGAACAGAGTACAGAATACAGTGTTACAGCTGCAGGGAAGGTACATGAGGACTGTACTGAGGAGGGAGTTTTACCCTGAATTATCAATTCCCCCTGCTCCTCTTCTGATGCAACTACTGACTACGTCCAGCTGATTCCTCGTTATTTTCATAGTTCCAACTTAGGCAACGGTTGTTTTATTTTACAGTTAAAAGTTGTAGATCAGGTTGAAACCAAACCAGTTTGGTTGCTCTCTATTGGTTCCATCACAGCCCACAGTTTCTCCTCCTTCACAAAACAACGTCACATCTGCAAATTCAGACACTCTCCGAACAGTGTGTTCTAATTCTCCTCGCGGGAGACTTTCCCAGCAATTAGCACTCACCTAACTCACAGTCTGTTTGTCTGTCAGCGTTTATATCTCTTCATATTCCAGCATTGTTCCAGAGCTGAAGCAGCTTTTTGTTTCCCCAAAAATACACTCATTTCTAAATTCACTACATTTGTAGAAGTATAAAGTTAAAAATCACACAACACCAGGTTATAGTCCAACAGGTTTATTTGGAAGCACTAGCTTTTGAAGCGCTCTGAAATAAACCTGTTGGACTATAACCTGGTGTTGTGTGATTTTAACTTTGTACACCCCAGTCCAACACCGGCATCTCCAAATCTTTTGTAGAAATACAGTACAAAGTGTTTTGATTTGAAAATTGCAGAAAGTGCAATAAAATTCAGTTTGTCTCCATAATTCATTTTCCATTCTTGGGCACCTCAATAAGATTGTAATACTGAATATTTACAATATTCATTCCATCTCAGATATACAGCCTGAGGGCAAAATATTTCAAAATGAGAATTACAGTAAGTACGATTCAATTTGTCTCCATACAGTACCTTCCTCTCCAAGGTGATTCAGTATCCTTTTAATTCACAATTATCTCTGCCATTAGCAATTACTCCTGATAATTCAGCAATCAAAGCGTTAATGCAGCGAATAAAAATCGAAAGAATAAATCAGGAACAAAAACAGAAATTGCTGTTAAAACCTCAGCAGGTGTGGCAGCAACTGTGGAGAGAAATTGGAATTAACATTTTGGATCGAGTGACCCTTCCTAGTGTAGTGAGTTGCCTCGAATTTATGAGCTATCACTACCTTTCAGAATCCTCACCTCCCTGGTCCTGAAAGCGCATCTGAGATTTCCCACTGAAAGCAGAATTAAACTGCCTGGGTCCCCTTGTGCCCCACCCCACCCCCCAAACCAAACTGTACAGGACTTTGGTTAGGCCACAGTTGGAGTACTGTGTGCAGTTCTGGTCACCTCTCTATAGGAAAGATGTGGAAGCTTTGGAGAGGGTGCTGAGAAGATTTACCAGGATGTTGCCTGGAATGGAGAGGAAGTCGTACGAGGATAGGTTGAGAGTTCTCGGCCTTTTCTCGTTGGAACGGCGAAGGATGAGGGGTGACTTGATAGAGGTTTATAAGATGATCAGAGGAATAGATAGAGTAGACAGTCAGAAACTTTTTCCCCAGGTACAACAGAGTGTTACAAGGGGACATAAATTTAAGGTGAAGGGTGGAAGGTATAGGGGAGATGTCAGGGGTGGGTTCTTTACCCAGAGAGTGGTGGGGGCATGGAATGCGCTGCCCGTGGGAGTGGTGGAGTCGGAATCATTGGCGACCTTTAAGCGGCATTTGGATAGGTACATGGATGGGTACTTAATCTAGGTTAGAAGTTCGGCACAACACCGTGGGCCGAAGGGCCTGTTCTGTGCTGTATTGTTCTATGTTCTATGTTCTATATACGGAGCCAGTTTATTCAGGGTGAGGGTCGCCCTATTCGTTTATTCAGAAGGTTTCTTGTTATTTGGTAACTTCATTACTTTTATTTTTAAGTTTTACTTTGCATTTCAGTTGATGGATATTGTTAGAAATAGTTGCAACCACTGTGATTGTCAGGTAGATTCAAAAAGGAGGAGCTGAGTGGTGTGACTTGCCCCAGTTTGGTTTCTCATCGTATGTATTATGAACATGCTAATGTTAGTCATTAGTGCACCGATAAATGTAACTGATGCATTGAGCACATATTGCATTTGGTAGTTAACAGGACATTTGTGTGACTAATGGGCTGTGAACTTTAACAATTGTTTGGCACAATTGTGATAAACAGTTATGACCGCAGAATTTGCAAATGCATTCTCTTGTCTGATGTACTGATGCAGTTTAGAGCATTGTGGTTTCTCTCTGGGCTGTCAGCGCCTCTTCACACCTCAATGTGCCTAAAGTCAGACTTCATTTCCATGCTGGGTAACATCCTGAGTCCCAGAATGAGTCGAACTTGACAAATATGTGTATCCTGGAGAATATCAGCTCATGCATATATTATTGAGAATATCAGCCTCTATTATAGGGAATAACATGGCCTGAGGTTTGGACTGAATGACATCCTCTGCACATATTATTGCGAATAGCAACACCTGCCATGATTCGGAGATGCCGGTGTTGGACTGGGGTATACAAAGTTAAAAGTCACACAACACCAGGTTATAGTCCAACAGGTATAATTGGAAGCACTAGCTTTCGGAGCGTCGCTCCTTTATCAAGTGGTTGTGGAGGACACAATTGTAAGACACAGAATTTATAGCTATAGCTATAAATTATTTACCCCATCCCTACAACTCTATGTCATTGGCAATCTCTACCTTAACCATACTCACAGTCTGAGCTTCCACAGGCCCGTGTGGTAGAGAATTCCAAAGGTTCATAACCCTCCCACTGAAAAGGATTCTCTTCATCTTGGACCTAAAAGCATCTCGTCATATTTAAACTGTACCCAAGGTTCCAGACATCCATCCAGGGGTAATGTGTTAGCTGTGGAGAAAGTGAGGACTGCAGATGCTGGAGATGAGAGTCGAAAAGTGCGGCACTACACAAACACAGCTGGCCAGCTGAAGGGCTTATGCCTGAAATGTTGACTCTTCTGCTTCTCGGGTGCTGCCTGACCAGCTGTGTTTTTCCAATGCCACACTTTTCGACTAATACCTTAGCTGCATCTACCCTGTCTATTCCTTTTAAGTATAGGTTGTTCTGCTATGATGCGCATTTTGTTAATACAAATTTGCTATAAGGTGATTGATGAATTGGGGACACTGTTTCTTTGGCGCAAACTTTTAAAGTGTGTGTTGATTATAACGTGATTCCGGCCCCATTAGTTTAAATGGTGCTGCTATTATGTGATTTTCTTATAACATGGGATTGTACGAGAATGGAACTACAGCGTTACATACTGTATTTTGTATGTTTCATGAGGCCACCTCTCTCTCTTTGTAACTCAAAGGAACTTAGCCCAGTTTGCTCAGTCTCTCTCTTCATGGGATGATCCTATCATCCTGGGAACAAGTCTGGTGACCTGTTCTGAAGCAGGGGCATTGGACTTGAAACATTAACTTTGTTTTCTCTCCATAGAGTTTCTTCAGCAATTTCTGTTTCTTATTTTCTCTTGAACCTTTGGTGCAATCCTTCTATAGCAATGATAGCTTGATAAGGAGACTGAAGCTGCACACAGTACTCCAGGTGCAGTCTAACCAAGCTCCTATACAATTGAAGCAAGACTTTGTCACTTCTGTATTCTTAATGCCCTTGCAATGAAGGCAACACACAATAGTCCTCCTTCATAGCTTGCCTACCTACATTGTATTCTATCTGTCATGTTCGTGTCCACTCACTAAGCCTGTCCAAATCTTCCTGAAGCTGCTGTACGTCTTCCACACAATGCACCTTCCCACCTAACTTTGTACCATCTGCAAATTTGGAAATTTTACATTTGGTCCCTAATTCTCAAATCTTTGAGAGATATATTGATATAGTAAACGGTTGGGGCCCCAGTAATGATCTTTGCAATACCCCACTTGTTTAAACTGCCAGTACAAGATTAGATTCCTTATAGTGTAGAAACAGGTTCTTTGGCCCAACCAGTCCACACTGACCCTCCGAAGAGTAACCCACCCAGACCCATTTCCCTCTGACTAATGCACCTAACACTATGGGCAATTTAGCATGGCCAATTCACCTGACCTGCACATCTTTGGACTGTGGGAGGAAACAGGAGCACCCGGAGGAAAACCACACAGACCCGGGGAGAACATGCAAACTCCACACAGACAGTCACCTGAGGCTGGAATTGAACCTGGGACCCTGGTGCTGTGAGGCAGCAGTGCTAACCACTGAGCCACCATGCCGCCCAAGATTGACTCTTGCTCTGTTCTGAAATGGTGGCATGATATTTATAGCCTCCTAATCTGTAGGAATAGTTCCAGAATGTATAGAAATTTGGGAGATCTCATCAAAGCATGAATAATCTCCATAGCCACCTCCTTTGATTTAGAGATTTAGACTATCAGGTCCCAGGGGTCTATCAGCTTTAGCCTCATTAATTTCTCCAGTACAATCATCTTATTAATTCTAAATTCTTTCAACTCCTCATTCTCCCTAGCCACTTGGATCTTAAGTTCTAGGAAATGTCTGGTATCTTCCTCAGTGAAAACAGATCTACAGCAATCAGACGGTTTCTCTGCCATTTCTATGTTCCTCGTTATGAATTCTCCTGACTCTGCTGTAGTGAACCCACATTTGATTTAGCCAGACATTTGCTTTTCCCATGCCTATAAAAGCTTTTACAGTCTGTTTTTATATTTTTTGTCAGATTGCATTCATATTCCATTCTCCCTTTCCCTATTTGTTTCTTGGTCTTCCTTTTTGCTGTATTCTATAAGCCTCCCAATCCTCAGCTTTACTTCTGTTTCTCAATAACTTTGCATGCTTTTCTTTCAATGCAATGCAATCATAAATCTTCCTTTGTTGGCTGACCTATGTTAGCCACAGCGGGCTGATCTCAGTGAGTTTATGCCCCTTGAAGGAATGTGTAGTTCTTTATAGATTATCCATTGTCTATGTACAGTCATGTCTTCTAATGTATTCTCTCAATCCACCTCAACCAATTTATGCTTCATGATTTCACAAGGAGAATGTGGTGGTAGTAGGGGACGATGTATAATCAGGGATTAACACCATTCTCTGCAGCACAGGGTGTGCAGCCAGGCAGTGGTGTTGCCTGTCCAGTGCCAGGATTTATGTCATAGAGTCATAGAGATGTACAGCACACAAACAGACCCTTCAGTCCAATTTGTCCATGCTGACCAGATATCCTAACTTACTCTAGTCCCATTTACCAGCACTTGGCCCATTTCCTTCTAAACCCTTCCTATTCAGATGCCTTTTAAATGTTGTTATTAAAGCTGCCTCCACCACTTCCTCTGGCAGCTCATTCCATAGACGCACCACCCTCTGTGTGAAAAGGTTGTCTCTTAGGTCCCTTTTAAACTTTTCCCCTCTCACCCTTAACTTAGGCCCTGTATTTCTGGACTCCCCCACCCCAGGGAAGAGACTTTGTATATTTATCCTATCCATGCCCCTCATGATTTTATAAAGCTCTAAATGGTCACCCCCTCAGCCTCCGACACTCCAGGGAAAACAACCCCAGCCTATTGAGCCTCTCCCTGTAGCTCAAACTCTCCAACCCTGGTAATATCCTTGTAAATCTTCACTGAATCCTTTCAGGTTTCACAACATCCTTCTGATAGTAGGGAGACCAGAATTGCATACAATATTCCAAAAGTGGCCTAACTAATGTCCTGTAAAGCCACAACATGAACTCCCAACTCCTATACTCAATACTCTGACCAATAAAGGCAAGCATGCCAAACACCACCTTCACTATCCTATCTACGTTCAACTACACTTTCAAGGAACTATGAACCTGTACTCCAAGCCTCTTCGTTCAGGACCTTACCATTAAGTGTACAAGTCCTTTCCTGATTTGCCTTTCCAAAATGCAGCCCCTCACATTTTATCTAAATTAAACTCCATCTGCCACACCTCAGCCCATTGGCTCATCTGATTAAAGTCTCATTGTCCTCTGGGGTAACCTTCTTCACTGCCCACTACACCTCCAATTTTGGTGTCATCTCTAAGCTTACTAACTATACCTCTTGTAATCACATCCAAATCATTTATACAAATGACGAATAGCAGTGGACCCAGCACCGATCTTTGTGGCACTCCACTGGTCACAGGCCTCCAGTCTGAAAAACAACCCTCCACCACCACCCTCTGTCTTCTACCTTGAAGCCAGTTCTGTATCCAAATGGCTAGTTCTCCCTGTATTCCATGAGATCTAATTTTGCTAACCAGTCTACAATGGGGAACCTTGTCGAACACTTTACTGAAGTCAATATAGATCATGTTCACCGCTCTGCCCTCATCAATCCTCTTTGTTACTTCCTCAAAATAACTCAATCAGGTTCATGAGACATGATTTCCCACGCACAAAGCTATGTTTACTATCCGTAATCAGTCCTTGCCTTTCCAAATACATGTAAATCTTGTCCCTCAGGATTCCCTTCAACAATGTGCCCTCCACCGATGTCAGGCTCACCTGTCTATAGTTCCCTGACTTTTCCTTACCACCTTTCTTAAAGAGTAGCACCATGTTACCCAACCTCCAGTCTTCTGGCATTTCATCTGTGACTATCAGTGATACAAATATCTCAGCAAGAGGCCCAGCAATCACTTCCCTACCTTCCCACAGAGGTCTAGGGTACACCTGATCAGGTCCTGGGGATTTATCCACTTGTTTGCGTTTTAAGACATTCAGCACCTCCTTGTCTGTAATGTGGACCATCTATTTCCCACATTCTATATATTCCATGTCCTTCTCACAGTAAACACTGATGCAAGATACTTGTTTAGTATCTCCCCCATCTCCTGTGGTTCCACAGATAGGCTGCCTTGCTGATCTTTGAGAGGTCATATTGTCTGCCTCGTTATCCTTTTGTCCTTAATATATTTATAAAATCCCTCTGGATTCTCCTTAACCCTATTTGCCAAAGCTATCTCATGCCCCCTTTTCGCCCTCCTGATTTCGCTCTTAAATTATACACTTAATGGGAAGTTCCTGGGGAGTGTTGCTGAACAAAGAGACCTTGGAGTGCAGGTTCATAGCTCCTTGAAAGTGGAGTCGCAGGTAGATAGGATAGTGAAGAAGGCGTTTGGTATGCTTTCCTTTATTGGTCAGAGTATTGAGTACAGGAGTTGGGAGGTCATGTTGCAGCTGTACAGGACATTGGTTAGGCCTCTGTTGGAATATTGCATGCAATGCTGGTCTCCTTCCTATCGGAAAGATGTTGTGAAACTTGAAAGGGTTCAGAAAAGATTTACAAGGATGTTGCCAGGGTTGGAGGATCTGGGATACAGGGAGAGGCTGAACAGGCTGGGGCTGTTAGATTAGATTAGATTAGATTAGTTTAGATTAGATTAGTTTAGATTAGATTACTTACAGTGTGGAAACAGGCCCTTCGGCCCAACAAGTCCACACCGACCCGCCGAAGCGTATACCACCCAGACCCATACTCCTACATTTACCCCTTCACCTAACACTATGGGCAATTTAGCATGGCCAATTCACCTAACCTGCACATTTTTGGACTGTGGGAGGAAACCGGAGCATCCAGAGGAAATCCACGCAGACACGGGGAGAATGTGCAAACTCCACACAGAGAGTCGCCTGAGGCGGGAATTGAACCCGGGTCTCTGGTGCTATGAGGCAGCAGTGCTAACCACTGTGCCACCGTGCTGCCCACACTGTGCCGGCTGTTTTTCCCTGGAGCGTCGGAGGCTGAGGGGTGACCTTATAGAGGTTTACAAAATTATGAGGGGCATGGATAGGATAAATAGACAAAGTCTTTTCCCTGGGGTTGGGGTGTCCAGAACTAGAGAGCATAGGTTTAGGGTGAGAGGGGAAAGATCTAAAAGAGACCTAAGGGGCAACTTTTTCACGCAGAGGGTGGTACGTGTATGGAATGAGCTGCCAGAGGATGTGGTGGAGGCTGGTAGAACTGAAACATTTAAGAGGCATTTGGATGGGTATATGAATAGGAAGGGTTTGGAGGGATATGGGCCGGGTGCTGGCAGTTGAGATTAGATTGGGTTGGGATATCTGGACCGAAGGGTCTGTTTCCAGGGGGTACATCTCTATGACTCTAAAATACTCCTACTGCCATTATATGCATCTAAGGATTCACTCAATCTCTGCTGTCTATACCTGACATATCCTTCCTTCTTTTTCTGAATCAAAACCTCAATTTTTCTAGTCATCCAGGATTCCCTACACCTACCAGCCTTGCCTTTCAGCTGAACAAGAATATACTGTCTCTGGACTCTTGTTAACTCATTATTTCCCATTTTCCAGCTGTCCCTTTACCTGCAAACATCTGCCCCCATCAGCTTTTGAAAGTTCTTGCCAAATATCATGAAAATTGGTCTTGCTCCAATTTAGAGCTTCAACTTTTAGATCTGGTCTATCCTTTTCCATCACTACTTTAAAGCTAATAGAATTATGGTCACTGGCCCCAAAGTGCTCCCCCACTGACACCTCAGTCTCCTGCCCTGCTTTATTTCCCAAGAGTAGGTCAAGTTTTGCACCTTCTCTAGTAGGTACATCCACAGACTGAATCAGAAAATTTTCTTGTACGTAATTAACAAATTTCTCTCCATCTAAACCCTTAACACTATGGCAGTCCCAGTCTATGTTTGGAAAGTTAAAATCCCCTACCATGACCAACCTATTGTAGAACATAGAACATTACAGTGCAGTACAGGCCCTTCGGCCCTCGATGTTGCGCCGACCTGTCATACCAATCTGAAGCCCATCCCACTACTCCATGTACGTCCATATGCTTGTCCAATGACGACTTAAATGCACTTAAAGTTGGCGAATCTACTACCGTTGCAGGCAAAGCATTCCATACCCTTACTACTCTCTGAGTAAGGAAACTACCTCTGACATCTGTCCTATATCGATCATCCCTCAATTTAAAGCTATGCCCCTCGTGCTCGCCGTCACCATACTTGGAAAAAGGCTCTCCCGGTCCACCCTATCTAACCCTTTGATTATCTTATATGTCTCTATTAAGTCTCCTCTCAACCTTCTTCTCTCCAATGAAAACAGCCTCAAGTCCCTCAGCCTTTCCTCGTAAGACCTTCCCTCCATACCAGGGAACATCCTAGTAAATCTCCTCTGCACCCTTTCCAAAGCTTCCACATCCTTCTTATAATGCGGTGACCAGAACTGTACACAATACTCCAAGTGCGGCCGCACGAGCGTTTTGTACAGCTGCAGCATAACCTCATGGTTCCGGAACTTGATCCCTCTATTAATAAAAGCTAAAACACTGTATGCCTTCTTAACGACCCTGTCAACCTGGGTGGCAACTTTCAGGGATCTGTGTACCTGGACACCGAGATCTCTCTGCTCATCTACACTACCAAGAATCTTACCATTAGCCTAGTACTTTGCATTCCGGTTACTCCGACCAAAATGACCTCACCTCACACTTGTCCACATTAAACTCCATTTGCCACTTCTCAGCCCAGCTCTGCAGCTTATCTATGTCTCTCTGTAACCTACAACATCCTTCGTCACTATCCACAACTCCACTGACCTTAATATCGTCTGCAAATTTACTAACCCACCTTTCTACGCCCTCATCCAGGTCATTTATAAAAATAACGAACAGCAGTGGACCCAACACCGATCCTTGCAGTACACCACCAGTAACTGGACTCCAGGATGAACATTTCACATCAACCACCACCGTCTGACCTTCAGCAAACCAATTACTGATCCAAACTGCTATATATCCCACAATCCCATTCCTCCGCATTTTGTAAATAGCCTACTGTGGGGAATCTTATCGATCGCCTTGCTGAAATCCACATACACCACATCAACCGGTTTACTCTCATCTACCTGTTTGGTCACCTTCTCAAAGAACTCAATAAGGTTTGTGAGGCACGACCTACCCTTCACAAAACTGTGCTGACTATCCCTAATCAAATTATTCTTTTCTAGATGACTATAAATCCTGTCTCTTATAACCTTTTCCAGCACTTTACCAACAACTGAAGTAAGGCTCACTGGTCTATAATTACCAGGGTTGTCTCTACTCCCCTTCTTGAACAGGGGAACCACATTTGCTATCCTTCAGTCTTCTGGCACTATTCCTGTAGACAATGATGATTTAAAGATCAATGTCAAAGGCTCGGCAATCTCCTCCCTGGCTTCCCAGAGGATCCTGGGATAAATCCCATCCGGCCCAGGGGACTTATCTATTTTCACACTCTGCAGGATTTCTAATACCTCCTCCTTGTGAACCTCAAGCCCACCCCCAGTCTAGTAGCCTGTATCTCAGTATTCTCCTCGACAACATTGTCGTTTACTAGTGAATATTGTCGAAAAATACTCATTTAGTGCTTCCCCTATCTCCTCTGACTCCACACACAACTTCCCACTACTATCCTTGATTGGCCCTAATCTTACTCTTGTCATTCTTTTATTCCTTAAATACCTATAGAAAGCCTTAGGGTTTACCCTGATCCTATCCGCCAACAGCTTCTCATGTCTCCTCCTGGCTCTTCTGAGCTCTCTCTTTAGGTCTTCCCTGGCTACCCTGTGATCCTCAAGCCCCCAAACTGAGCCTTCACATCTCATCCTAACATAAGCCTTCTTCCTCTTGACCAGAGATTCCACTTCCTTCATAAACCACGACTCCTGCGCTCTACAGCTTCCTCCCTGCCTAACAGGTACATACTTATCTTGGACACTCAGGAGCTTTTCCTTGAATAAGCTCCACATTTCTAATGTGCCCATCCCCTGCAGGTTCCTTCCCCATCCTATGCTTCCTAAATCTCACCTAATCACATCGTAATTGCCTTTACCCCATCTGTAACTCTTGCCCAGTGGTATACACCTATCCCTTTCTATCACTAAAGTAAACATAACAGAATTGTGATCGCTATCACCATAGTGCTCATCTACTTCCAAGCCTAGCACCTGGCCTGGCTCATTACCCAGTACCAAATCTAATGTGGCTTCACCCCTTGTTGGCCTGTCTACATACTGTGTCAGGAAGCCCTCCTGCACACACTGGACAAAAACTGACCCATCTACAGTACTCGTACTACAGTGATCCCAGTCAATATTTGGATAGTTGAAGTCCCCCATCACAACTACCCTGTCTCTCTCTCTCCTATCCAGAATTATCTTTGCTATCCTTTCCTCTACATCTCTGGAACTATTCGGAGGCCTATAGAAAAGTCCCAGCATGGTGACCTCTCCTTTCCTGTTGCTAACCTCAGCCCATGCTACCTCAGTTGACCAGTCCCCTTTTCTGCACCTGCAATACTGTCCTTGACCAACAATGCCACACCTCCCCCTCTTTTACCATCTTCTATGTTCTTACTGAAACATCTAAATCCTGGAACCTGCAACAACCATTCCTGTCCCAGCTCTATCCATGTCTCCAAAATTGCCACAACACCAAAGTCCCAGGTACCAACCCATGCTGCAAATCCACCCACCTTATTCCGGATGCTCCTGGCGTTGAAGTAGACACACTTCAAACCAACTTCTTGCTTGCCGGTGCCATCTTGCGTACCTGAAACTTGATTTTGGACTTCCCTACTCTCAACCTTTTCTATACTTGAACTACAATTTTGGTTCCCATCCCCCTGCTGGATTAGTTTAAACCCACCCCAATAGCCTTAGCGAATTTCCCACCCAGGATATTCTTAGAGGTAACTGAGATCTCCTTACAAACGTATTTCTCAATTTCCAGCTGATTATTGAGGCATCTATTATGCAATCCCAATCAGGTGATCATCCCTTTCCTATTTCTCAGTTACATCCAAATAACTTGCTTGGATGTATTCCCAGGAATATCTTCCCAAGATACAGCTATAATGCTATCCCGTATCAAAAACGCCATTCCCCCTCCTCTCTTTTCCCCCCCTTTCTATCCTTCCTATAGTATTTGTATCCTGGAACATTAAGCTGCCAGTCCTGTCCATTCCTGAGCCACGTCTCTGTAATTGCTATAGTATCCCAGTCCCATGTTCCTAACCATGCCAATCTTCTCAGGGCTGCAGTAAGAGGGAGTGGATCCAATTGTCATAGTCTGTGGAAAACCAAGACATTGGCAAAATAAAGAAGAGGTTTCTACATAGTAAATCTGAGGAGATAGGTATTAAGAGCAGAACCTCAAAACTCATAACCTCCGGTTATCACCTGAGGCATGACCAATTTGGTATATGGGGAAATAGAGTAGAGAGAAGAATGTGTGGTTCAAAGATGATATGGGAAGCAGTGGGTCTGGTGTGGGGCTTTGTTAATAATTTTGGAATTGTCTCCATTTGAACCATGCTGGGACCAATTTTCTTGCCAACTGCATAACTAGGTACATAGAGAGTATTTTAACTTGAATAGTGCAGGTAAGGGATCACACTTAGAAAAATGTGATATTTGAAAGTAGGCATAAGGCAAAGATATCAATGCAGGCAATAAAAGACAAATCATGATAGGAAGGAATAGACAGTAGAAATTTGGGTACGTGGATAGACACAGTTAGAGGTTATCAAAAAATATTAAATCAAAGACTCTTGAATACACGGAGCATTTGAAACAAAATGGATGAAACTGAGCACACATACAGTGCTAGTATAATCTGGTAGGTGTGGGAGAGGCATGACTACAGGAAAACATGTCTGGAGTATTGAAGTGTGCAGGATATTTAGAATTGGAATTAGAATCCCTACAGTGTGGAAACAGGCCCTTTGGCCCAACAAGTCCACACCGTGCCTCTGAAGAGTATCCTACCCAAACCCCTTCCCCATTTACTCTATATTTACCCCTGACTAATGCACCTAATCTACACATCCCTGAACGCATGGCCAATTCACCTAACCTGCACATTTTTGGATTGTGGAAGGAAACCGGAGTACCTGGAGAAAACCCACGCAGACACGGGGAGAATGTGCAAACTCCACACAGACAGTTGCCCGAGACTGGAATCGAACCCAGGTCCCTCGTGCTGTGAGGCAGCAGTGCTAAACACTGAGCCATTGTGCAGCCCCCATGCCTATCTTCTCAGGGCAGGAGAGGAACTTGCACTAAGAGGGAACTGATCCAATTGTCATAGTCCATGGAAAGCCAAGACATTGGCAAAACAAAGAAGATGTTTCTACATAGTCTGAGGAGCTAGGTGAAAGTGAGGACTGCAGATGCTGGAGATCAGAGTCTAGATTAGAGTGGTGCTGGAAAAGCACAGCAGGTCAGGCAACATCCGAGGAGCAGGAAAATCAATGTTTCGGGCAAAAGCCTTTCATCAGGAATGAGGATCTAGGTTTTAATTCCGAGCTCCTTTATGAAGAACAGGAAGTTAGGAAAAAAGCAAAGGATGACTCTGTTAATTAATCCACAATCCTGTGCCTTAAAAACCAGGATGTAGAAACAGTTTGGGTAAAGATGAGAAATCATAAAGGCTCTGATCTCCAGCATCTGCAATCCTCATTTTCTCCTGATAAAGATTACAGTTTATTTGTGAGAGTGATGTATAAATCTCTAATAGTAATCATATGGTGGAGCAGAGCACAAAGGAAAATAAGAGAGTTGTCAGAAAGGCTTGTTGATAATCATGGGGAATTTTAATTACATGCAGACTGGAAAGGTCAGATAGGCGAAGGTGGTCCAGAGTGGGAGTTTCATGGAATGTTTTGAGATTAGTTTCTTTAGAACAGCATGTTCTAGAGCCACCCATAGAACAGACAACACTAGACCTGAGATTGTGCAATGAGATAGGATTGAATTATGATCTCATATTGAACAAACCCCTAGGTAGCAGTGACCATAATATGATTGAAGTTTAAATTGTTTGGGAATAGTGGGTCTGAGAGTGTTTTTAAAACTTAAATAAGGGCAATTGTGAGGGTACTAAAACAGAGCTGGATAAAGTGAACTGGCAAATTTAGCTGAAGGGCAGGTCAACAGACATGTATTGGCAGACATTGAAGAGGACATTTCAGAATAGGTATATTCCAACAAGCTAGAAAAATTTCAAAGAACAGAATGACCATCTGTGGTTAACGAGAAATATTAAAGTGAATGTCAAATTAAAAGACATCCAAATTCTACAGAATATTTTTTAAAAGTGACAGATTATTCAGGAGTAAAATTAGAGTATGAGGAAAAGTGAGTCAAAAATATAGGTTTTAGGAGTTTCAAAAAATATTTAAAGGAGTTAACAAAGTGAGCGCTGATCTTATGAAGAACTGATCATGCAAAGTAAAGAGATGGCAGGTAAACTGGGGAGAGTCTTTTTCATCAGGCTTCACAATAGAAGATACAAGTAACAACCCAAAAGCAGCAATAAATCAGGAAATGGAAGATGGGGAGGAACTCACAATCACCAGAGAATTGTTGGAACTCTAGGCTGACAAGTGCTGATGGATATCTTGTCAGGGTCTTAAATGTCCTGCCTAAATCAAATGGATAGCAATTCAAGAAGAAAACTCACTACTACCTTCTTAAGGACAACAAGGAATAGACAATAAATGTTGGCTCAGCCAGCAACGCTCACATCCCATGAATGAATATAAAATACCATTCAGGCCAGTTAACTCAACATATGTCAAAAGGAACATGTTAGAAGTCTCTACGAAATAAGTTATAGTAGGCCACTTAGGTATGTTCAAGGTAATCAAACAGTGTCGGCATGATTTTATGAAAGATAAATCAATTTAACCAATCTCTTGGAGTTCTTTAAGGAAGCAGCCTAAGACCTTAAGGCATAGGAGCAGAGGGAGACCCTTCAGCCCACTGAAGCTACCCCGCCATTCACTGATATGATGGGCTGATCCAATAATCCACAACTTGACTTTCAGACCTTTTCCACATAATCATAGATTTTTAATCAGTAAAAGAATCAATCTCAACCTTGAATATACTTAATGACCCAGCCTTGAAAGTCCATTGTAATACAGAATTTTGCAAATTCACTATCCTCAGAGAGAAAAAATTCTTTATTTCTGTCCTAAATGTGTGACCCCTTATTCTGAGATGATGCCCTTCTGATCCTAGACTCTCCCACAAGGGGGAAACAACCTGCTCACATCTACCCTGTTCATTCCCCTAAGAATCTTGTGTTTCAATCAAGTTGCCTCTCCTTTCTGTGGATAAAGGATAACTTATAGATGTGCTGCACCTGTAAGTGCTGGAACTTCAACTGCTTATGACTTATGTGACTGAATTGGATGAAGGGACACAAGGTATCATTACCAAATTTGTTGGTGATCGAGATTAGAAAGAAAACTAGTTAAGAGGTCACATGGTGCTACAAAAGGGAAATCACGCTTGACAAATCTATTGGAATTTTTTGACAATGTTACTGGGAGAGTTATTAAGGGTGAGCCAGTCGGTGTGGTTTACTTGGACTTTCAGAAGACTTTTAATACAGTCCCATATAAGAGATTTGCATGTGAAATTGAAATACATGTGACTGACATGGATACAAAATATTGGTTGGCAAACAGGAAAAACCAGGGATCACTGTCTCAGGTTATGGTGTAGACCATTGAGACTGAGATGAGGAGAAATGTCTTCACCCAGAGAGTGAGGAGCCAGTTGGATTCTCTGCCACAGAAAGTGACTGAGGCCAAAACATGGAAAGTTTTCAACAAGGAGTTAGACATCATTCTTGGGGCTAAAGGGATCAAAGGGTATGGATTGGAAAGCAGAAACAGGGGACTGAGGTGGATGATCAGCCATGAACCTATTGACTGGGGGAGCAGACTGAGGGGCAGAGGGACAAACTCCCTGCTCCTATTTACTATGTTTCAGAATCAGGGTTGCCTATTTAAAACAGCTGAGGCAAATATTTTTATCCTGAGTCTTGGAATATTTTCATGGCCAAGGTGAATCAGTTCCTGTTGAGCAAAGTGGTGAAGGGTTATCGGTGGTAGGCAGGAAAGCTGATTAGAGAGCACAGCACGATCAGTCCTGATCCTGTTGAATGGCGGAACAGGCTTGAGGGGCCAATGGACTACTCCTGCTACATGTTTGTATCTTCGCTTGAAGGGTGTTTTGAAAGGAACTACAAAAAACTGAAATTGCTAGTTAGCAGTTTTCCAAGCATTGTGCTGGTCCTTCAATCACTGAGAAGTGTGACAGCTATTAAGTGAACATGGGCAGAGTGCTGGTACTGGAAATAATCATAGAGTGCATTCTTACACCAGTGCACACTAATTAGGTACATCTCTGCTTTCTCTCCTCACTCCTCATTCTCTTCCATTCTCACTTAACTCCCTCTGGTTTGTTTGAGATGTTGGAATCATTTCTGCCTCACTCCCTGTGCTCACAGCCACTTAACTTTCTGTCTGAGTTCTGTTTCTCTGTCCCCCATTGACTCTCTCACTTGCTATCAGCTCTTCTAATGAACACTCTCTTTCATTCTACTTGCTTTGATCTTTTGTTTCTCTCACTTTATCTCCACATACTTTCCGTTCTGTCTCCCCACCAGCCCTGTTTGTCCATCTTTGCTACCTCTTTCCTCTCCCTCTGTTAGCTGCATATTTTTCATTGTCTTACGGACACATGTTGCTTCTTTAATTATTTTTGCAGTGCCTCTCTTTCTGATAACTGTGCTCGTTCCCAGTCTGCTCCGACATCCCCCCCTTGTCCATTTGGTTTCCACTTGCAGCTGAATACCTATGGTGAGGTTATTGTGTTACACTCACTCAGAGAAATGGTGCATAGCAGCTCCTGCTTTCCCTTGGGGCGGCTGTGTGGGGATGTGTGAGGGGTTTGAGTGTGAGCGTGGGCTGTGAGGTTCAGTGAGAGAGATTGTGGGGTTGTCCGGGGGAAGAGGCTGAGAGTGAGGCAGTGAGGATGGGGGTGAGGACGAGGTGCTAAAAGGGCGAGGGGATGAGGAGTGGGGGGGGGGGGGGTGTCAGGATAGTGTGGGGGTGCATGGCTGTGACTGCCAGTCTGGAGCAGTGCAGTGCTCATTTGCATTTGAAATGGTTGGAGCTGTGTTGTACAGCAGTTCTCGCTGTGCTCAGCTGGGGCTTTGCTGCTGAACTACACATTCTGACTGAATGAGGCTGCAGCCGTGTACTCTGAGAGTGTCGGAGCACACTGCTGCTACACTCAGCACCATCCCTGCTAAATTAGCCTGTGGGTGCTTGTTAATAAGAGCCCAGCGTGCTCCCTGGCTGCTGCTTTTTGATGGATTGCCTGCAGTGCTGTGCTGCAGAAACCAGCATTTCCATTGTTTGCCACTAGCTCGGTGTTGGGCCCTGCCTGGCAGCATCTGTCGCTTGGCTTTGTTGCTGATGCTCAGATCCAGTGCTCCCTCAGCACCACCTCATTCAGCTTCCTGCGGCCCTGATCTCAGTTCCCTGATGCTGCTTCTCTCCCCTTAAGCCTGCACTGTGTAATGAGCTGCTGCACCCAACACTGAAGGAAAACACCATTGAACATGGAACCCCTCAGTCATCACGGCTTGCCTCAGCTCTCCTGGATCGACACTCTCTACAGCAGTATGTCTTTCTCTTCCTCTCTCTCGTGCTCTGTCAGTATTTGTCTTGTTTTGTCCTCTTTCCACAGTACTGAACAATGCAAGTGCCTCATTAATGATATTTTTGTGAAAGCTGTAGAAAATAATCACTGTGAACCATGCCTGGGTTCAACAGAGTATGACAGTCCGTGTGTGATTTTCAGCTGTTTGTTCTTTTCAGAGGTTCCTCAGTTCGCAAACAACCAAGTAAAATGGGGTGGTGCCTTCAGGCAGCAAACTGATCTAACACTGGGGTACAGTACTGATGGGGACAGGTCTGTCAGTGTATAACACTGGGGTACAGTACTGATGGGGACAGGTCTGTCACTGTATAACACTGGGGTACAGTACTGGTGGGGACAGGTCTGTCAGTGTATAACACTGGGGTACAGTACTGATGGGGACAGGTCTGTCACTGTATAACACTGGGGGACAGTACTGGTGGGGACAGGTCTGTCAGTGTATAACACTGGGGTACAGTACTGATGGGGACAGGTCTGTCACTGTATAACACTGGGGTGCAGTCCTGGTGGGGACAGGTCTGTCACCGTATAACACTGGGGTACAGTACTGGTGGGGACAGGTCTGTCAGTGTATAACACTGGGGGACAGTACTGGTGGGGACAGGTCTGTCACTGTATAACACTGGGGTGCAGTACTGATGGGGACAGGTCTGTCACTGTATAACACTGGGGTGCAGTACTGATGGGGACAGGTCTGTCAGTGTATAACACTGAGGTACAGTACTGATGGGGACAGGTCTGTCAGTGTATAACACTGGGGGACAGTACTGGTGGGGACAGGTCTGTCACTGTATAACACTGGGGTACAGTACTGGTGGGGACAGGTCTGTCACTGTATAACACTGGGGTACAGTACTGATGGGGACAGGTCTGTCAGTGTATAACACTGGGGTACAGTACTGGTGGGGACAGGTCTGTCAGTGTATAACACTGGGGTACAGTACTGATGGGGACAGGTCTGTCAGTGTATAACACTGGGGTACAGTACTGGTGGGGACAGGTCTGTCAGTGTATAACACTGGGGTACAGTACTGGTGGGGACAGGTCTGTCAGTGTATAACACTGGGGTACAGTACTGATGGGGACAGGTCTGTCACTGTATAACACTGGGGTACAGTACTGATGGGGACAGGTCTGTCACTGTATAACACTGGGGTACAGTACTGATGGGGACAGGTCTGTCAGTGTATAACACTGGGGTACAGTACTGATGGGGACAGGTCTGTCACTGTATAACACTGGGGTGCAGTACTGATGGGGACAGGTCTGTCACTGTATAACACTGGGGTGCAGTACTGGTGGGGACAGGTCTGTCAGTGTATAACACTGGGGTACAGTACTGATGGGGACAGGTCTGTCACTGTATAACACTGGGGTGCAGTACTGATGGGGACAGGTCTGTCACTGTATAACACTGGGGTGCAGTACTGGTGGGGACAGGTCTGTCAGTGTATAACACTGGGGTACAGTACTGATGGGGACAGGTCTGTCACTGTATAACACTGGGGTACAGTACTGATGGGGACAGGTCTGTCACTGTATAACACTGGGGTGCAGTACTGGTGGGGACAGGTCTGTCACTGTATAACACTGGGGTACAGTACCGGTGGGGACAGGTCTGTCACTGTATAACACTGGGGTGCAGTACTGGTGGGGATAGGTCTGTCACTGTATAACACTGGGGTACAGTACTGGTGGGGACAGGTCTGTCAGTGTATAACACTGGGGTACAGTACTGGTGGGTACAGGTCTGTCACTGTATAAACTGGGGTGCAGTACTGGTGGGGACAGGTCTGTCACTGTATAACACTGGGGGACAGTACTGGTGGGGATGGGTCTGTGCCTGTATAACACTGGGGTACAGTACTGATGGGGACAGGTCTGTCACTGTATAACACTGGGGTGCAGTACTGGTGGGGACAGGTCTGTCACTGTATAACACTGAGGTACAGTACTGGTGGGGACAGGTCTGTCACTGTATAACACTGGGGTACAGTACTGGTGGGGACAGGTCTGTCAGTGTATAACACTGGGGTACAGTACTGGTGGGGACAGGTCTGTCAGTGTATAACACTGGGGTACAGTACTGGTGGGGACAGGTCGGTCAGTGTATAACACTGGGGTACAGTACTGGTGGGGACAGGTCTGTCAGTGTATAACACTGGGGTACAGTACTGGTGGGGACAGGTCTGTCACTGTATAACACTGGGGGACAGTACTGATGGGGACAGGTCTGTCACTGTATAACACTGGGGGACAGTACTGATGGGGACAGGTCTGTCACTGTATAACACTGGGGGACAGTACTGGTGGGGACAGGTCTGTCACTGTATAACACTGGGGGACAGTACTGATGGGGACAGGTCTGTCACTATATAACACTGGGGGACGGTACTGGTGGGGACAGGTCTGTCACTGTATAACACTGGGGGACAGTACTGGTGGGGACAGGTCTGTCACTGTATAACACTGGGGTGCAGTACTGGTGGGGACAGGTCTGTCACTGTATAACACTGGGGTGCAGTACTGATGGGGACGGGTCTGTCACTGTATAACACTGGGGTACAGTACTGTTGGGGATGGGTCTGTCACTGTATAACACTGGGGTACAGCACTGGTGGGGACAGGTCTGTCACTGTATAACACTGGGGTGCAGTACTGGTGGGGACAGGTCTGTCACTGTATAACACTGGGGTGCAGTACTGATGGGGACAGGTCTGTCACTGTATAACACTGGGGTACAGTACTGGTGGGGACAGGTCTGTCACTGTATAACACTGGGGTACAGTACTGGTGGGGACAGGTCTGTCACTGTATAACACTGGGGTACAGTACTGGTGGGGACAGGTCTGTCACTGTATAACACTGGGGTACAGTACTGGTGGGGACAGGTCTGTTACTGTATAACACTGGGGTGCATTACTGATGGGGACAGGTCTGTCACTGTATAACACTGGGGTACAGTACTGATGGGGACAGGTCTGTCACTGTACAACACTGGGGTGCAGTACTCATGGGGACAGGTCTGTCACTGTATAACACTGAGGTACAGTACTGGTGGGGACAGGTCTGTCACTATAACACTGGGGTGCAGTACTGGTGGGGACAGGTCTGTCACTGTATAACACTGGGGTACAGTACTGGTGGGGACAGGTCTGTCACTGTATAACACTGGGGTACAGTACTGGTGGGGACAGGTCTGTCACTGTATAACACTGGGGTACAGTACTGGTGGGGACAGGTCTGTCAGTGTATAACACTGGGGTACAGTACTGGTGGGGATGGGTCTGTCACTGTATAACACTGGGGTACAGTACTGGTGGGGACAGGTCTGTCAGTGTATAACACTGGGGTGCAGTACTGACGGGAACAGGTCTGTCACTGTATAACACTGGGGTGCAGTACTGGTGGGGACAGGTCTGTCACTGTATAACACTGGGGTACAGTACTGGTGGGGACAGGTCTGTCACTGTGTAACACTGGGGTGCAGTACTGGTGGGGACAGGTCTGTCCCTGTGTAACACTGGGGTACAGTACTGGTGGGGACAGGTCTGTCACTGTATAACACTGGGGTACAGTACTGATGTGGACAGGTGTGTCAATGTATAACACTGGGGAACAGTACTGGTGGGGACAGGTCTGTCACTGTATAACACTGGGGTACAGTACTGGTGGGGACAGGTCTGTCACTGTATAACACTGGGGTACAGTACTGATGGGGACAGGTCTGCCACTGTATAACACTGGGGTACAGTACTGGTGGGGACAGGTCTGTCACTGTATAACACTGGGGTAGAGTACTGATGGGGACAGGTCTGTCACTGTATAACACTGGGGTGCAGTACTGGTGGGGACAGGTCTGGCACTGTATAACACTGTGGTACAGTACTGGTGGGGACAGGTCTGTCACTGTATAACACTGGGGGACAGTACTGGTGGGGACAGTTCTGTCACTGTGTAACACTGGGGTACAGTACTGGTGGGGACAGGTCTGTCACTGTATAACACTGGGGTACAGTACTGGTGGGGACAGGTCTGTCACTGTATAACACAGGGGTACAGTACTGGTGGGGACAGGTCTGTCACTGTATAACACTGGGGTACAGTACTGGTGGGGACAGGTCTGTCAGTGTATAACACTGGGGTACAGTACTGGTGGGGATGGGTCTGTCACTGTATAACACTGGGGTACAGTACTGGTGGGGATGGGTCTGTCACTGTATAACACTGGGGTACAGTACTGATGGGGACAGGTCTGTCACTGTACAACACTGGGGTGCAGTACTGACGGGGCAGGTCTGTGCCTGTATAACACTGGGGTACAGTACTGGTGTGGACAGGTCTGTCACTGTATAACACTGGGGTGCAGTACTGATGGGGACAGATCTGTCACTGTATAACACTGGGGTACAGTACTGGTGGGGACAGGTCTGTCACTGTATAACACTGGGGTAGAGTACTGATGGGGACAGGTCTGTCACTGTATAACACTGGGGTACTGTACTGGTGGGGACAGGTCTGTCACCGTATAACACTGGGGTGCAGTACTGGTGGGGACAGGTCTGTCACTGTATAACACTGGGGTACAGTACTGATGGGGACAGGTCTGTCACTGTACAACACTGGGGTGCAGTACTGACGGGGCAGGTCTGTGCCTGTATAACACTGGGGTACAGTACTGGTGTGGACAGGTGTGTCAATGTATAACACTGGGGGACAGTACTGGTGGGGACAGGTCTGTCACTGTATAACACTGGGGTACAGTACTGGTGGGGACAGGTCTGTCACTGTATAACACTGGGGTACAGTACTGATGGGGACAGGTCTGCCACTGTATAACACTGGGGTACTGTACTGGTGGGGACAGGTCTGTCACCGTATAACACTGGGGTGCAGTACTGGTGGGGACAGGTCTGTCACTGTATAACACTGGGGTACAGTACTGGTGGGGACAGGTCTGTCAGTGTATGACACTGGGGTACAGCACTGGTTGGGACAGGTCTGTCACTGTATAACACTGGGGTGCAGTACTGGTTGGGACAGGTCTGTCACTGTATAACACTGGGGTGCAGTACTGGTGGGGACAGGTCTGTCACTGTATAACACTGGGGTACAGTACTGGTGGGGACAGGTCTGTCACTGTGTAACACTGGGGTGCAGTACTGGTGGGGACAGGTCTGTCCCTGTGTAACACTGGGGTACAGTACTGGTGGGGACAGGTCTGTCAGTGTATAACACTGGGGTACAGCACTGGTTGGGACAGGTCTGTCACTGTATAACACTGGGGTGCAGTACTGACGGGAACAGGTCTGTCACTGTATAACACTGGGGTGCAGTACTGGTGGGGACAGGTCGGTCACTGTATAACACTGGGGTGCAGTACTGGTGGGGACAGGTCTGTCACTGTGTAACACTGGGGTGCAGTACTGGTGGGGACAGGTCTGTCCCTGTGTAACACTGGGGTACAGTACTGGTGGGGACAGGTCTGTCACTGTATAACACTGGGGTACAGTACTGATGTGGACAGGTGTGTCAATGTATAACACTGGGGGACAGTACTGGTGGGGACAGGTCTGTCACTGTATAACACTGGGGTACAGTACTGGTGGGGACAGGTCTGTCACTGTATAACACTGGGGTACAGTACTGATGGGGACAGGTCTGCCACTGTATAACACTGGGGTACTGTACTGGTGGGGACAGGTCTGTCACCGTATAACACTGGGGTGCAGTACTGGTGGGGACAGGTCTGTCACTGTATAACACTGGGGTACAGTACTGGTGGGGACAGGTCTGTCAGTGTATGACACTGGGGTACAGCACTGGTTGGGACAGGTCTGTCACTGTATAACACTGGGGTGCAGTACTGGTTGGGACAGGTCTGTCACTGTATAACACTGGGGTGCAGTACTGGTGGGGACAGGTCTGTCACTGTATAACACTGGGGTACAGTACTGGTGGGGACAGGTCTGTCACTGTGTAACACTGGGGTGCAGTACTGGTGGGGACAGGTCTGTCCCTGTGTAACACTGGGGTACAGTACTGGTGGGGACAGGTCTGTCAGTGTATAACACTGGGGTACAGCACTGGTTGGGACAGGTCTGTCACTGTATAACACTGGGGTGCAGTACTGGTTGGGACAGGTCTGTCACTGTATAACACTGGGGTGCAGTACTGACGGGGACAGGTCGGTCACTGTATAACACTGGGGTGCAGTACTGGTGGGGACAGGTCTGTCACTGTATAACACTGGGGTACAGTACTGGTGGGGACAGGTCTGTCACTGTGTAACACTGGGGTGCAGTACTGGTGGGGACAGGTCTGTCCCTGTGTAACACTGGGGTACAGTACTGGTGGGGACAGGTCTGTCACTGTATAACACTGGGGTACAGTACTGATGTGGACAGGTGTGTCAATGTATAACACTGGGGGACAGTACTGGTGTGGACAGGTCTGTCAGTGTATGACACTGGGGTACTGTACTGGTGGGGACAGGTCTGTCACTGTATAACACTGGGGTACTGTTCTGGTGGGACAGGTCTGTCACTGTATAACACTGGGGTACAGTACTGGTGGGGACAGGTCTGTCACTGTATAATACTGGGATACAGTACTGGTGGGGGACAGGTCTGTCACTGTATAACACTGGGGTACAGTACTGGTGGGGACAGGTCTGTCACTGTATAACACTGGGGTACAGTACTGGTGGGGACAGGTCTGTCACTGTATAACACTGAGGTACTGTACTGGTGGGGACAGGTCTGTCAGTGTATGACACTGGGGTACTGTACTGGTGGGGACAGGTCTGTCACTGTATAACACTGGGGTACTGTTCTGGTGGGGACAGGTCTGTCACTGTATAACACTGGGGTACAGTACTGGTGGGGACAGGTCTGTCACCGTATAACACTGGGGTACAGTACTGGTGGGGACAGGTCTGTCACTGTATAACACTGGGGTACAGTACTGGTGGGGACAGGTCTGTCAGTGTATGACACTGGGGTACAGTACTGGTGGGGACAGGTCTGTCACTGTATAACACTGGGGTACTGTTCTGGTGGGGACAGGTCTGTCACTGTATAACACTGGGGTACAGAACTGGTCTCCAAATTTGAGGAAAGACATTTCTGGCTATTGAGCGAGTGCAGCGTAGGTTCACGAGGTCAATTCCTGGAATGGCAGGATTACCTTCCACTGAAAGACTGAAGCGACTGGGCTTGTATACCCTTGAGTTTCGAAGACTGAGAGGGGATCTGATTGAGACGTATAAGATTATGAAAGGATTGGACACTCTGGCAGCAGGAAACATGTTTCCGCTGATGGGTGAGTGCCGAACCAGAGGACACAGCTTAAAAATAGGGAGTAGACCATTTTGGACAGAGATGAGGAGAAACTTCTTCACCCAGAGAGTGGTGGCTGTGTGGAATGCTCTGTCCCAGAGGGCAGTGGAGGCCCACTCTCTGGATTCATTTAAGAAAGAGTTGGATAGAGCTCTCAAAGATAGTGGAATCAAGGGTTATGTAGATAAGGCAGGAAGAGGATACTGATTAGGAATGATCAGCCATGATTATATTGAATGGCGGTGCAGGCTCGAAGGGCTGAATGGCCTACTCCTGCACCTATTGTCTATTGGTGGTGACAATTCTGTCAGTGTATAACACTGGGAGACAGTACTGGTGGGGACAGGTCTGTCAGTGTATAACACTGGGGTACTATACTGGTGGGGACAGGTCTGTCAGTGTATAACACTGGGGTATAGTACTGGTGGGGACAGGTCTGCCAGTGTATAACACTGGGGTACAGTCCTGGTGGGGACAGGTCTGTCACTGTATAACGCTGGGGTACAGTACTGGTGGGGACAGGTCTGTCACTGTATAACACTGGGGTACAGTACTGGTGGGGACAGGTCTGTCACTGTATAACACTGGGATACAGTACTGGTGGGGGACAGGTCTGTCACTGTATAACACTGGGGTACAGTACTGGTGGGGACAGGTCTGCCAGTGTATAACACTGGGGTACAGTCCTGGTGGGGACAGGTCTGTCACTGTATAACGCTGGGGTACAGTACTGGTGGGGACAGGTCTGTCACTGTATAACACTGGGGTACAGTACTGGTGGGGACAGGTCTGTCACTGTGTAACCCTGGGGTACAGTACTGGTTGGGACAGGTCTGTCACTGTATAACACTGGGGTACAGTACTGGTGGGGACAGGTCTGTCACTGTATAACACTGGGGTGCAGTACTGATGGGGACAGGTCTGTCCCTGTGTAACACTGGGGTACAGTACTGGTGGGGACAGGTCTGTCAGTGTATGACACTGGGGTACAGCACTGGTTGGGACAGGTCTGTCACTGTATAACACTGGGGTGCAGTACTGGTTGGGACAGGTCTGTCACTGTATAACACTGGGGTGCAGTACTGGTGGGGACAGGTCTGTCACTGTATAACACTGGGGTACAGTACTGGTGGGGACAGGTCTGTCACTGTGTAACACTGGGGTGCAGTACTGGTGGGGACAGGTCTGTCCCTGTGTAACACTGGGGTACAGTACTGGTGGGGACAGGTCTGTCAGTGTATAACACTGGGGTACAGCACTGGTTGGGACAGGTCTGTCACTGTATAACACTGGGGTGCAGTACTGGTTGGGACAGGTCTGTCACTGTATAACACTGGGGTGCAGTACTGACGGGGACAGGTCTGTCACTGTATAACACTGGGGTGCAGTACTGGTGGGGACAGGTCTGTCCCTGTGTAACACTGGGGTACAGTACTGGTGGGGACAGGTCTGTCACTGTATAACACTGGGGTACAGTACTGATGTGGACAGGTGTGTCAATGTATAACACTGGGGGACAGTACTGGTGTGGACAGGTCTGTCAGTGTATGACACTGGGGTACTGTACTGGTGGGGACAGGTCTGTCACTGTATAACACTGGGGTACAGTACTGGTGGGGACAGGTCTGTCACTGTATAACACTGGGGTACAGTACTGGTGGGGACAGGTCTGTCACTGTATAACACTGGGATACAGTACTGGTGGGGGACAGGTCTGTCACTGTATAACACTGGGGTACAGTACTGGTGGGGACAGGTCTGTCACTGTATAACACTGGGGTACAGTACTGGTGGGGACAGGTCTGTCACTGTATAACACTGAGGTACTGTACTGGTGGGGACAGGTCTGTCAGTGTATGACACTGGGGTACTGTTCTGGTGGGGACAGGTCTGTCACTGTATAACACTGGGGTACAGTACTGGTGGGGACAGGTCTGTCACTATGTAACACTGGGGTACAGTACTGGTGGGGACAGGTCTGTCACTGTATAACACTGGGGTACTGTTCTGGTGGGGACAGGTCTGTCACTGTATAACACTGGGGTACAGTACTGGTGGGGACAGGTCTGTCACCGTATAACACTGGGGTACAGTACTGGTGGGGACAGGTCTGTCACTGTATAACACTGGGGGACAATACTGGTGGGGACAGGTCTGTCACTGTATAACACTGGGGTACAGTACTGGTGGGGACAGGTCTGTCAGTGTATGACACTGGGGTACTGTACTGGTGGGGACAGGTCTGTCACTGTATAACACTGGGGTACTGTTCTGGTGGGGACAGGTCTGTCACTGTGTAACACTGGGGTACTGTTCTGGTGGGGACAGGTCTGTCACTGTATAACACTGGGGTACAGAACTGGTCTCCAAATTTGAGGAAAGACATTTCTGGCTATTGAGCGAGTGCAGCGTAGGTTCACGAGGTCAATTCCTGGAATGGCAGGATTACCTTCCACTGAAAGACTGAAGCGACTGGGCTTGTATACCCTTGAGTTTCGAAGACTGAGAGGGGATCTGATTGAGACGTATAAGATTATGAAAGGATTGGACACTCTGGCAGCAGGAAACATGTTTCCGCTGATGGGTGAGTGCCGAACCAGAGGACACAGCTTAAAAATAGGGGGTAGACCATTTAGGACAGAGATGAGGAGAAACTTCTTCACCCAGAGAGTGGTGGCTGTGTGGAATGCTCTGTCCCAGAGGGCAGTGGAGGCCCACTCTCTGGATTCATTTAAGAAAGAGTTGGATAGAGCTCTCAAAGATAGTGGAATCAAGGGTTATGTAG
This sequence comes from Chiloscyllium plagiosum, assembly GCF_037043375.1. NCBI lineage: Eukaryota > Metazoa > Chordata > Chondrichthyes > Orectolobiformes > Hemiscylliidae > Chiloscyllium > Chiloscyllium plagiosum. The sequence goes on from NW_028270169.1 coordinate 1,798,458, forward strand.
ATAAGGCAGGAAGAGGATACTGATTAGGAATGATCAGCCATGATTATATTGAATGGCGGTGTAGGCTCGAAGGGCTGAATGGCCTACTCCTGCACCTATTGTCTATTGGTGGTGACAATTCTGTCAGTGTATAACACTGGGAGACAGTACTGGTGGGGACAGGTCTGTCAGTGTATAACACTGGGGTACTATACTGGTGGGGACAGGTCTGTCAGTGTATAACACTGGGGTATAGTACTGGTGGGGACAGGTCTGCCAGTGTATAACACTGGGGTACAGTCCTGGTGGGGACAGGTCTGTCACTGTATAACGCTGGGGTACAGTACTGGTGGGGACAGGTCTGTCACTGTATAACACTGGGGTACAGTACTGGTGGGGACAGGTCTGTCACTGTGTAACACTGGGGTACAGTACTGGTTGGGACAGGTCTGTCACTGTATAACACTGGGGTACAGTACTGGTGGGGACAGGTCTGTCACTGTATAACACTGGGGTGCAGTACTGATGGGGACAGGTCTGTCCCTGTGTAACACTGGGGTACAGTACTGGTGGGGACAGGTCTGTCAGTGTATGACACTGGGGTACAGCACTGGTTGGGACAGGTCTGTCACTGTATAACACTGGGGTGCAGTACTGGTTGGGACAGGTCTGTCACTGTATAACACTGGGGTGCAGTACTGGTGGGGACAGGTCTGTCACTGTATAACACTGGGGTACAGTACTGGTGGGGACAGGTCTGTCACTGTGTAACACTGGGGTGCAGTACTGGTGGGGACAGGTCTGTCCCTGTGTAACACTGGGGTACAGTACTGGTGGGGACAGGTCTGTCAGTGTATAACACTGGGGTACAGCACTGGTTGGGACAGGTCTGTCACTGTATAACACTGGGGTGCAGTACTGGTTGGGACAGGTCTGTCACTGTATAACACTGGGGTGCAGTACTGACGGGGACAGGTCTGTCACTGTATAACACTGGGGTACAGTACTGATGGGGACAGGTCTGTCACTGTATAACACTGGGGTACAGTACTGGTGTGGACAGGTCTGTCACTGTATAACACTGAGGAACAGTACTGGTGGGGATGGGTCTGTCACTGTATAACCCTGGGGTACAGTACTGGTGGGGACAGGTCTGTCACTGTATAACACTGGGGGACAGTACTGGTGGGGACAGGTCTGTCACTGTATAACACTGGGGGACAGTACTGGTGGGGACAGTTCTGTAACTGTATAAATTGAAGATGGCTGCTACATTGCAGAGTGTGTTTACTGTTCATTTTTAGATGTTGCAATACATTGTAGAGGTAATAGGTGTGCTGCAGGAGACTGAAATAACTCCACAGAGTCCTGTAACCAAGTCACCTGTTATTTACCTGCCTAACTGCGGTAGTTCTTATTTTTCCCCCAGCACCCATGGTGTGTGTGTGCAGGTGTGAGACACAGTGAGAGACACAAAGTGCACCAATCTTTATTCAATTTCCACCACCAGGAAGATAGGAAAACACCCAAGTGGCCAGTGACCAGCAGTGCCCTTCACATCAAAGGGCAGTGCTGTGTGATCAAACAGTGAAGGGGAGGGCAGGGATTAAAATAGAGTTGGCACAGAACCTGTTTATTTTTTTTTCCCATTTATTTATTTATATTTCCTTTTTTTTTATTTTAACCCCCACACTACCACCTAAGTGCGGTAGTGCTTATTTTATCCCCAGCACCCATGGTGTGTGTGTGCAGGTGAGAGACACAGTGGAAGACACAAAGTGCACGAATCTTTATTCAATTTCCACCACCAGGAAGATAGGAAAACACCCGGGTGGCCAGTGACAAACACTGCCCTTCACTTCAAGGGACAGTGCTGTGTGATCAAACAGTGAAGGGGAGGGCAGGGATTAAAATAGAGTTGGCACAGAACCTGTTTATTTTTTTTTTCTTTTTCTTTTTTTTCTAACGTAGACACCCCCCTTTTTTTTTCTTCTTGGTATAGCACTTTATTTTTTAAATTTAACCCCCACACTACCACCTAAGTGCGGTAGTGTTTATTTTATCCCCAGCACCCATGGTGTGTGTGTGCAGGTGTGAGACACAGTGAGAGACACAAAGTGCACGAATCTTTATTCAATTTCCACCACCAGGAAGATAGGAAAACACTCGGGTGGCCAGTGACCAGCAGTGCCCTTCACATCAAAGGGCAGTGCTGTGTGATCAAACAGTGAAGGGGAGGGCAGGGATTAAAATAGAGTTGGCACAGAACCTGTTTATATCTGTCAGCCAGGGTTTCCTCATTGGACCAGACTAACAGCAGCAATCAGGGAACTCGTATTCAGTGAGTGCATCTGGCTGGCTGTGTTACAGTGTGCATGCAGCATGGCCATCCTGATCTGACAGGGCTTCAAACAGTCATCAATCCCAACAGGACTATATCCCAGCTGTCCTGCTCCTGTATCCCTACCACCATGACTGTCCTTCACACTCCCATCTAAGTGAGGTACTTGCCATTAGTTATCATGGAGTGTCCAGTTCGATATGCAGGCAATCTGCTACTGGTTACTAGGAGTTGATGTGCAGGAGGTGCCCCACATCAATGGTGAAACTCTGCTGTTCAGGATCCAGTCAGGACCGATCTCATTCACTGACGGAGTTGAAGTCATTGAGAGAAAGTGTTGAATATTGAATCAATGACATTGTGATTTGTGGTGAAAAGTGGAGAACATCTAAAGCAATGCGTTCTGCTACTGATCACTATTGGGAGGGAAGGGGAGGGGCTGGGGACATCCACAATGCCATTTGGGACGGGGTTCCAGGTTTTTGATCCAGTGAAGAAATGGTGACAAATTTCCAAGTCAGAATGGTATGTGATTTAGAGGTGACGGTGTTCACATGCATCTCCTGCCCTTGACCTAGCAGGTTGTTGTGTTTGAAGCTTTGGAAGATGCTGTTGAAGTTCCTGAGATCCCATAATTTGTTGTTAATTCCAGCTCTTCCTTCCTCTCTGTAAAGTGGAACATTTAATCTTACTGACCTGCTCCACTGGATTACCACAATGCAATGTGATTGCTGTAATAATTTACTTCATCGTCATCCAGTCTTTTGAGTCAGGGTGACAGTGCGGAGGCACTAGTCAGGGCTGATTTGTTTCTCCCACATCCTCTGACAACAATGAAACTTATAAATGTACAGGGTTTCCAGAAGATTCCCCCGCCTCATTAATGTACTACCTTGCTTCTTGGAATCCTGACAGTGACTTCTGGTTAATTTTTGCGTGCATCACAGCTTAGGTTTCTCAATCACAACAGCCACATTTACCCAGCCAGGGGCACTCTAACACTAATGATGTGAACCCATTAAGGAACCTATATGTTCCATTAATTTAGTACAGACTGAAACTAGGATGGGCAGGTGCTGTGGTCCATATTCAACCATTGAGCAACTGTCCCCAGGGGCCAGCAGCAAGCTAGCTTCAGCAGACTATTGTTTGCCATGAACTACTCCACAGGCTTGGTGTCATATCACCTCAAAGTCTGTGTGCAAAGCCCAAGGATTGATCGGAGTCAGGACCAACAGAGTTGCATTTATTTAGTACCTTTCATAGCATCATAGAGATGTACAGCACGGAAAAGACCCTTCGGTCCAACTCATCCATACTGACCAGATATCCCAACCCAATCTAGTCCCACCTGCCAGCACCCAGCCCATATCCCTCCAAACCCTTCCTGTTCATATACCCATCCAAATGCCTCAAATGTTGCAATTGTACCAGCCTCCACCACATCCTCTGGCAGCTCATTCCATACACATACCACCCTCTGTGTGAAAACATTGCCCCTTAGGTCTCTTTTATATCTTTCCCCTCTCACCCTAAACCTATGCCCTCTAGTTCTGGAATCCCCCACCTCAAGGAAAACACATTGTCTATTTACCCCATCCATGCCCCTCATGATTTTATAAACTTCTGTAAGGTCAGCCCTCAGCCTCCAACTCTCCCTATATTCAGCCTCTCCCTATAGCTCAAGTCCTCCAACCCTGGCAACATCCTTGTAAATCTCTTCTGAACCCTTTCAAAGTGTTCAAAGAAGATTCATTTTGAATGTAGTCTCTGTTGATTTGACCCTGCAACTAACTGTACGATCAATGAAGGTTGAAGGTGGCGTTGTGGTTGGGTTTACTGGGGGAACTATATCATTCGGGACACTGAGAGAAGCTCTGCACTTTTCCAACTTTAATTTAGGATCACAGAAAACCAGTATCAACACAAGACATGTGACATTTGAGAACTCTCACTGTACTGCCCTGTGGAATGCAGGGCAAAGATACAGCTACTCCTTCTATACTATCCCCATCAAACACTCCCAGGACAGGGACAGCACAGGGCTAGGTACAGACTAAGGCTCCCTCTGCACTGTTTATATCAAACACTCCTAGGACAGGGACTGCATGGGGGTTAGATACAGAGTAAAGCTCACTCTACACTGTCCCTCATCAAACATACCCAGGACAGGAACAGCATGGGGTTGGGTACAGAGTAAAGCTCCCTCTACACTGTCCCCCCCCATCAAACACTCCCAGGACAAGGACAGCATGGGGCTAGGTACAGACTAAGGCTCCCTCTGCACTGTTTATATCAAACACACCCAGGACAGGGACAGCATGGGGTTAGATACAGAGTAAAGCATTGTGCCTTTGTCTCTTCCTCTTCCATGTTGAATGTGGTTTGATGAGGTTTTTCAGTTTGTACTGGATGTTTTTGAACAGATAATGTAGATGTATTTGCTGCAGAATAGTTTCTGGATGTATAACATGCTTTACATTTAGGTTTCTGTGGTTTAGCTTTGCTAATTTTATCTCAGTGTGTTTCCTACTTGCTAACGCTACCTTGAATGGTTTATATTTGACTTTCAAAAAAATGAGTGAATTCACATGTGATTTCATAAATCCGTTTGGACAGAGTGAACTGTGGGGCCTTTTCAGAATGCACTCTGCTGGAGGCTGCTTCTCATCTCACCCCAGTGCAGTCAAAGGCCTCGTGTGTCAGTGAGCTCGGAAGTGCATCTCATTTCTGAGATAGCTTCACTGCAGGCAGTGTTCAAGATGTTGAAACATTGAGGAACCCAAGTGAAACTGGAGTCAGTGAGATTCAGGGGGCAAACTCTCTGCTGGTCAGAATCATTCCGGGACATCAGAAGATGGTCCTGGTTGTTGGGGGTCAGTTGTCTCAGCTCCAGGACATCTCTGTAGCAGTTCTTCAGGGTAGTGTCTTAGACCCAACCATCTTCAGCTGTTTCATCAATGACCTCCCCTCCATCATAAGGTCAGAAATGGGGATTAGTGAGGTTTGAGAAGATTTGTAGCTCAGGTTGAGGTTCTGGATGTAGGTTTGCTCGCTGAGCTGGAAGATTTATTTCCAGATGTTTCGTCACCTTACTAGGTAACATCTTCAGTGGGCCTCTCACAAACGTATGCACCTTTATACTCTCACGTGCACACATACACACACTTTCACAGACACTCATAACCCCCTCCCCACACACCCCCACATGCACACATATACATATAAGTTTGTGGGGTGAATTTGTACTTGCAGAATTACATTTTACTTTGCTCAAAAACTTCATGAATCCATGTAAGATTCTCTAAATCAATTTTTTAGATTAGCACAGACAGTCTCACATAGGGAAGCTCACACCTTCCATGCGTTATCTGGGCCAACATGACACCAATTGTTAAAGTTCATTTGAGAATGTAACTTTTAAAAGTTCTGCGATTTACATATGAAAGAACTGAAACCAACATGGTCATTCTAAAATATGAGAGACTTAACAAACACTCCAGATCTTTCTCAATATATAATTTCAGTTACATCACACTGTAAACTTTTGCTATACATTCTAATGTCTTACGATCTTATTCTCCACAACCACCTGATGAAGGAGCAGCGCTCCAAAAGCTAGTGCTTCCAAATAAACCTGTTGGACTATAACCTGGTGCTGTGTGATTTTTAACATCCTGGGGATTACCATTGACTAGAAGCTGTTCTGGATGAATCTTTTCAATACAGGGACTACAAGAAAATGTTAGAATCTGTGAATTCTCTGACTAATAACTTACCTCCTATCCACCATCTAGAAGGCATGAGTCAGGACCTGTGAGAGAGTATTCCCCACTTACCTGGATGGGTGCAGCTCCCTGAACACCATCCAGGACAAAGCAGCTCACCTGATTGGCAGCACATCTAACATTGCAAATATTCTCACCACCACTGATGCTCATTAGCAGCAGCATGTACCATCAACAAGATGTACTCTAGTAACTTCTACCACCCAAAAGGTCAAGGTTAGCAAATATGGGAATGCCACTTGCTTAAGATTCCTGTCCAAGTCTCACAACTTTCTGACTCAGAAATGAGCCAATGGGCTGAGGAGTGGCAGATGGCTTTTAATTTAGATAAAGGTGAGGTGTTGCATTTTGCTAAGGCAACCCAGAGCAGACTTGTACAATTAATGGTATGGGCCTTGGGAAGTGTTGCCAAACAAAGAGACCAAAGGGGGGTGCTTAGTTCCTTGAAAGTGGACTCAGGTAGACCGGGTAGTGACACACTTGCTGCCTTTTGGTTAGTGCATTGAGTAGAGGAGTTGGGAGGTCATGTTGAAGCTGCAGAGGATATTGATGAGGCCATTTTTAGAATACTGTGTATAATTCTGGTCACCTTTCTACTAGAAAGATATCTTTAAACATGGGAGAGTGCAGAAAAGATGTTGCCACAAGGATGTTGCCAGGTTTGGAGGGCTTGAGCTATAAGGAGAGGCTAAGTAGGTTGAGTCTCTTTTCCCTGGAGCATCAGAGACTGAGGGGTGACTTTATAGAGGCTTATAAAATCATGAGGGGCATGGATAGGATAACTAGACAAAGTCTTTACCCCAGGGTGGGGAGTCCAAAAATAGAGGCCATCGGTTTAGGGTGAGGGGGGAAAAAATTAAAAGGGACCTAAGGAGCAACTTTTTCCCCACAGAGGGTGGTGCATGTATGGAATACACTACCAGAAGAAATGGTGGAGGCTGGTACAATCACAACATTTAAAAGGCATCTGGATGGATATATGAATAGGAAGAGTATAGAGGGATATGGGCCAAGTGCTAGCAAATAGAACTAGATTAGTTTAGGATTAGGACTGGATTAGGATATCTGGTTGGCATGGATGAGTTGGACCTAAGGGTCTATTTCCATGCTGTATGTCTCTATGCTCTATGACTGTGTGTCTCTGTGCTCTATGTCTCTATGACTGTAAATATATTGTTCCTTTGCTCCACCAAGTCAGAATGCTGGAACCCCTTCTCCAACAGCATTGTGGATGGACCTGTGCCAAACAGGAATTCAAGAAGGCAGCTCACCCCATCTTCCTGATGGCAATTAGGGATTGTCAATTAATGCATTGCCCTAATTCCTCATATGTACTTAACAAAACGCATTTCGCAGTGCCTCGAATGGGCTTAGAAACCCCCCTACCTTCGTTGTGTTGCTGAATAAACATCTCATCCTCCCCCAGGCACCGATTTTTATTTTATTCCCCCCACTTTCGGTTGTCACAGACTACCCCCCCACCCCCCCACCCCCACACCAGCCGTCTAAGTGGGCACTATGCCTTCAGCTCCTTCTCACGACATACAGATACCCCAGTGTTCTCACTGAGCACTGCTGGAAGAGATTACATAGGGATCGAGGGGCAAGGCCTTAGTGGAATTGGAAAATAAGTTTGAGAATTCCAAAAGTTAAGAAGCTTTAAATGGTTAAGCTTGATATAGTTGATCTAGGTCAGAGAGCACAGTGATACTCAGGAAAAAAACAGATTTGGTACAAGCTAAGACATGGACAGATACATTTAAGATGACCTCATGTTGACAGAGGATAGAGTGAGGAGCGATCCAGGAGCAAGTTGCAATAGTTGAGTCTGGAGGTAACCAAGGCATGGATGAGAGTTTCCGCACTAGATGAGATAAGACATATGAACATGTGAATTATGGGCAGGAGAAGGCCATTCAGCCCCTCAAACCTGCTCCAACATCTAATAATGTCATGGCTGATCTGATTATAACCTCAAATCTACATTCCCAACTGCCTCCAATAACCTTTCTCCTCCTGCTCAATCAATATCTACCTCTTCCTTAAAAATATTCAAGGTCTCTTCTTCCACCACCTTTTTAGGAAAGGACTTAGAAAGACTCTCACTGCCCTTTGAGAGAAAACAGTTTGCCTCATCTCTATTTTAAATGGGCACGTGCTGATTTTTAAACAATAACGATTCTCCCAAAAGATGAAACCACGTCTCCTCATTCACCCTGTCACGACCCCTCAGAATTTTATATATCTCAATCAAGTCACTGCTTACTATTCTAAAATCCAGTGGATTCAAGCTAAGCCCATCCAATCTTTACTCTTAAGCAAACTGGCTCATTCCAGGTACTTGTCTGGCATATCTTCTCTGAACTGCTTCTCATGCATTTACATTCTTCCTGAAATAAAGTGACCAATACTGTACACAGTTCTCCAGGTGTGGTCCCACCAATGCCCTGTATAACTGATGTCAGCAAACCTTTTATTAACCAGTACCTGTGGGGCAGGAGCGAACCAGTTGATCAAATCATTCCAGATAATTAAGAGATGCATCTAACTGCAGTAAATCCTGACCAGGCAAAGCCTTCAGACATCAACATCCCTTAAAAAATCTAATTAAAAACACAGCACACATCCTAGAATCAATGTAAAAGTACACAGTAAGTAATAGAAAACTAATGCAGTATAACACATCATTGTTTTGCTTTACCTACAGCATGATACTCGTACATTGCGGTATTTGAGGTGTATAAATTTTGCTGGTTTATCAAAGAGTGCCGGTTGATAAGGTGCCCGTTAAAACAAAGTTTGCTGTTTAACCTTCCAACTTCTGTATTCAATTGTCCTCACAATAAATGATTACATTCTATGAGCTTTCTGAATGATATGCTGTAGCCATATACTAACCTTTTGTGATTCCTGTGCATCTCCAAGCTCTAATTTCTCACCATTTAACTACTGTTTACTTTTTATTTTCCTTGCTAAAGTGGACCATTCCACATTATACTCCATTTGACACATCTTTGTTGACTCTGTTAACCTGTCAAATCATTTTGTAACTTCTTTGTGTCCTTTTCACAATTTACTTTCTTAGCTATCTTTGTGTCATCAGCAAATTTGGCAGCTGTAGCTTCCCTTGCTTCATACAAGTCACTTATATAAAACTGTAAACAGTTTTGGTCCCAGCACCACTTCCTGTGGCACATCACATCCTGCCAACCTGAGATCAGTTGACACCAACTTAACCAACCAGCCATTATCTGTCAATGCCAATATACCCTCCCAAGATCATGAGCTTCCATTTCCTGCAATAACCTTTGACATAACTCCTTAGCATATGCCTTCTGGAAATCTAAGAACAGTACACCCACTGGTTCCCCCTTATCCACAGGACACCTCACTTCTTCAAAGAATTCCAATAGATTGGTCAAACATGATTTCCCATCAGGCCCTCTTGTGGTGCAGTGATAATGTCTGTACCCCTGGACCAAGAGGCCTGGGTTCAAGTCCCTGGCTGCTCCACAGGTGTGTAATAGCATCTCTGAACAGGTTGACTAGAAAAATAAGTTGAGTTTGCCAGGATACCTTGTAATTATTTAAATGGCTACGTAACTTCTTTAAAAATAGCTTCTGATACTTTGCCTGTGACAGATATTTTATCTCTCCACCCTTCAGGCACTCTGCCTGTATTCCTGATGAAGGGCTTTTGCCCAAAACATCGATTTTATTGCTCGGATGCTGCCTGAATTGCTGTGCTTTTCCAGCACCTATAATCCAGAATCTGGTTTCCAGCATCTGCAGTCCTTGTTTTTACCCAGATACTAAGCTAGCTTGTCTGCAGTTTCCAGCTTTCTATCTGCCTTTTTGAATAAAGAAGCTCCCCCCTCCGTTTCTTCCATTTCCTGATTTATCGCTGCTTCCAGCGTAAATGTACCTTGTATCTTTTGTAGTGAATACTGACATGAAATATCTGTTCATCTGTCATTTCCTTATTTCCCATTATTAATTTTTCAAACTGACTGACTTTGGCAAGCTCTGCTTTCATACACTCATAACTACCCTTCTTGAAATGATTAAAAATAGTCTAGGAACAGACAGTATGGGGAGATAGTGACTTTATAGTAATCCAGAGCCTCTGCCTACAAGATGCACTGCAGAAATTCACCGATGATCCTCAAACAGCACAATCCAAATTCACAACCATTTCTACCTAGAAGGACAGGGGCAGCAGATACATGGTAGCACCACTACTTCCAAGTTCCCCTCCAAGCCACTCACCATCCTGACTTGAAAACATATCGCTGTTCCTTCACTGTCGCTGGGTCAAAATCCTGGAATTCCCTCCTAATGGCATTGTGGGTCTATCCACAACATGTGGACTGCAGCAGTTCAAGAAGTTTTGTCACCACACTAGGTGACATTTTCAGTGAGCCTCCGGATGAAGCACTGGTGATGTAGCCCACTTTCTATTTATGTGTTTGGGTTTCCTTGGGTTGGTGATGTTATTTCCTCTGGTGACATCATTTCCTATGGTGGTGTCATTTCCTATTCTTTTACTCAGGAGGTGGTAAATGGGATCCAAGTCAATGTGTTTGTTGATAGAGTTACGGTTGGAATGCCATGCTTCTAGGAATTTTCGTGTATGTCACTATTTGGCTTGTCCTAGGATGGATGTGTTGTCCCAGTCAAAGTGATGTCCTTCTCATCTGTATGTGAGGATACTAGAGAGAGTGGGTCATGTCTCTTTGTGACTAGTTGGTGTCCATGTATCCTGGTGGCTAGTTTTCTGCCTGTTTGTCCAATGTAGTGTTTGTTATAGTTCTTGCGAGATATTTTGTAAATGACATTAGTTTTGCTTGCTGTCTGTATAGGGTCTTTCAAGTTCATGAGCTGCTGTTTTCATGTGTTGTGGGTTTGTGGGCTACCATGATGCCAAGGGGTCTGAGTAGTCCGGCAGTCATTTCCGAGATATCTTTGATGTAGGAGAGAGTGGCTAGGGTTTCTGGATGTGTTTTGTCTGCTTGGTTGGGTTTGTTCCTGAGAAATCGACGGACTGTGTTCATTGGGTACTGGTTCTTTTTGAATACACAGTTTGGTGATTTTCCTCTGCTCTTTGTAGTTCCTTTGTCCTGCAGTGTGTGGTGGCTCGTTGAAATAATGTTCTAATGCAGCTTTGTTTGTGGGTGTTGGGATGATTGCTTCTGTAGTTCAGTATTTGGTCAGTATGTGTTGTTTTCCTGTAGATGCTGGTTTGAGGTTCCCCATTGGCTGTTGGCTCTACTGCGACATCTAGAAATGGCAGTTTGTTGTTGTTTTCCTCCTCTTGAGTGAATTTTATGCCAGGAAGGGTATTACTGATGGTCTTGTAAGTTTCCTCTAATTTGTTTTGTTTAGTGATGACAAAGGTGTCATCCACGTAGCGGACCCAAAGTTTGGGTTGGATGGTTGGCAGAGCTGTTTGTTCGAGTCTCTGTATTACTGCCTCTGCTAAGAACCCTGATATCGGAGATCCCATTGGTGTTCCGTTGGTTTGTCTGTAGGTTTTGTTGTTGGTGAAGGGAGTGGTAAGGCATAGAATCCACTAGCTTGACGATATTGTCTTTTCTGATGAAGTTGGTGGTAATTGGTGTATGTGTCTTTAGTTCTTCTAACAGTATAGTCAGTGTTTCCTTGGCCAGGTTGATGTTGATGGATGTGAATAGGGCTGTGACGTCAAAAGAAACCATTATTTCATCCTCTTCTATCTTGGTGTCTTTGGTCTTCAAGAATTCTTGGGTGGTGTGGATGGAGTGGTGTGCGTCTTCCTACTCAGTGTTTTAGTCTTTGGTGTAGCTCCTTGGCCAGTCTGTAAGTTGGTGTTCCAGGTAGTGATTCCAGCACTACCTGCAGATACCAACACTTACCAACAAGTGGCGATAGACCTGACCCCACAACTAGAGATCCGAATCACAGCCCTACTCAAAAAAAACTTCAGAAATCTGGAGAAATAAAAAAGACCGACTTCCAAAAAATGAAACCAGACAGATCCAATCCGCCACGCTTCTATGGATTACCCAAAATTCACAAACCAGGAGTGTCCCTCAGACCCTTAGTCTCTCTACATGGAGCTGTACAAGTAACATCTTCCTTTATCATTCTCATTTGTATCTAAAACATTTCCCCATATTGGTTTCCTGAACTTTGTCATCGCTCTCGTTTATGCTAATACTATCATAACCAGCACAGCAATCCCTCAATTTTTCCTTGTTGTTTCTAAGTGGGAGAAAGTGAGGACTGTAGATGCTGGAGATCAGAGTTGAAGAGTATGGTGCTAGAGAAGCACAGCAGGTTAGGCAGCATTCAAGCAGCAGGAGAATCAACATTTTGAACATAAGCTCTTCAGGAACAGAAACGTCAACTCTCCTGCTCCTCAGATGCTGCCCGACCGGCTATGCTTCGACACTGTTCGACTTTTGTTTCTAAGTGTCATGCCCTCTTTGGGGATTGACCCCAGTCCATGTTTGTCTGCAGCTGTGTATCTGTGTGATTACTAAATTGTACTGATTTATTTCTATTTATAATCTCAGTTTATTGTTTTGTTTAGAATACAACGTGCATTCAGATTCAGAGTTTTTAGTTTCATCCTTTTCCTCTCTTTGTAAATTCTGGCCTATCTGGTTGCTGACTGTAAAACTCATACTCTCCGTCAGTTTCCTGTCACAGACAGTTCTTGCATTAATACCTTTTTCTTTGTCCTTGACTCTACTCTGATTTACAGCACCTTTCCAAATTTGACCCAATGGCCTCACTGTTTACTTTAAAATCCTCTTTCTTTCCTTAGTTATGTGGTTAGGAAGTGCACCAGCCCGAGTACAGTTCACATGGAGACCGACTCATTGATTCAGATCCCCAATACTGGTGACAGTGCACCACAAATTGTATTCAATTTTAGATTTAGGATGTTTTTGTATATTTTATTATCTGCTCTTTCAGCTTTTAGAACTGGAATAAACCTGAAATCATTGACCAGACAGTTGCCAATTTAGCTGTTTCCTTTCTTATGATAAAGTGAGAATCAGTTCCTGGAGGCTAAAGAGATTTAGGCAAAAGCAAAAGGAACAGAGCACCTCTTTCTCTTCCCTTTACTCCCCGAATCACTTTACTTGCACTAAGATGGCTAGTTTCATATGCTCTTAACACAAAAGACCTAGCTGACCCCATTAAAGAGTATCCGGTTTTATCTGGTGCTTAATTAAATTGCTGTCTCACCAGAATCCCTGATAAAAAGTGCATTACCTGCAATTGACATTTCAATTTGATGCCAACTACAAACTATAAAGTAAATTAGAATTGTGCAGATTAAATCTTTTGATTTTCTTACCCATCAATTGCATTGGGTAAAGTCAGGAGATGGAAGTTGGAGGATTGGAGATGAGTTATCTTTGTGATGGGGCAGATTTGAGGTCAGAGATATCTGTTGCACTCAAATGTGGGACTGGACCCTGGGAACACCAGAGCTAAAAGTGTGGGAACAGGAAGAGAGGACATTGCCAGTGACTCTCTGGCGATGATAAGATTGATGAAAATGGAATCAGGTGAGACAGTCACACTTGGCTGAATGAGACTGGAGAGATATCAAAGAATATAATGTGGTCACTGTGTCAAAGGTAGGTGGAGCTTGAAAGGCACAAAGAGGGGAAATTTACTTTGCCACAATCACACTTAGAGTTATAGAGTTGTACAGCACGGAAAGAAACCCTTCAGTCCAACTCGTCCATGCCGACCAGATAACCTAACCTAAACTAGTCCTATTTGCCAGCACTTGACCCATATCCCTCTAAACCCTTCCTGTTCATATATCCATCCAGATGCCTTTTATGTGTTGTAATTGAACCCTTATTCACCACTTCCTCTGGCAGCTCATTCCATAGAATATAGCTGTTTATGTTCAGCAACAGAGGCAGAAGCCTGATTGGAGGAATTCCAGGAAGGGATGAACATGTTTGGTATATAAAGGCAGGTTTGATATAAAGGCACTTTTGGGGAGGCCAGCATTTTTGGAGATATGACAGTGGATTTCAAAGATGGAGGGGCCAGGGTTGGTTTTTTAAGGGCAGGGGAGCTTAATCCATTATTCCCTGAGAGAACCATTCACCGTTTTGGTTCAGCTGGGAACCAAGAGATGGAGTCTGGGAGTCTGCACTTTAGTGGAAAGTGCATCAAGAGAACAGGAGCTGAGTCCTGCTGACAATATGAGCCGAGAGGAAGTGAAAGGAAAGTTTTCGGGTGTGCTGAAGGGAGCATGAGTGAGTGAAGAAACAGAAACAGCAGGGAGGGGCAATGGCCCAGTGGTATTATCACTGAACTCTGAATCCAGAGATCCACGTACTGAGGATCCAGGTTTGAATCCCTCCACACCAGTGGAATTTGGATTTAAGTAAACATCTGGAATTAAGACTCTAATGATGAAACTGATGCTAATTGTCAGAAAACCTCATTGGTTTCACTGGTGGCCTGGAGGAGGAAACTGTCTTTCTTACCCGTCTGGTGTACATGTTACTCCAGGTCCAGAGCAATGTGATTGATACTCTGGACAATTAGGGACGGGCAATAAGTGCTGGCCGGCCAGCGATGTCAGCATCCTGTCAACGGTTAGGGAGAGGAATAGGCCTTAATACATTTCTCAGGAAAAGTTGGATTTGATCTGGTGTTCACCAGGGAACGGAGATGGAGGGTAAATCAACTCTGTGATAGGCTCAGGTGTCGAGCAGGCCTAGGGTGGTGTAAACAGTGGGACAAAGTTTGCGGGGGATGCCAAAGGTGACACTGTGTGACATATGCATTCTGTATATCTGTGCTGCATTTACTGAGAATATCTCTCTCATCTTTACTAGATTATAATTACACAGATGCCTTTGATGGGGAGAGTGCAGATGAACCAAAAGCTGCTCAAGAAGCTTCTGAAACAATGCCATATATCGATGAATCTCCCACAATGTCACCGCACCTCAGCTCTAGAGCCAAGGAAACAAATGACACAGTCACGTCAACAACAGAGAACATGGCACCAACGGTAGGTTCAAAGTATAGCACTGGGGTACAGTACTGGTGGGGACAGGTCTGTCACTGTATAACACTGGGGTGCAGTACTGGTGGGGACAGGTCTGTCACTGTATAACACTGGGGTGCAGTACTGGTGGGGACAGGTCTGTCACTGTATAACACTGGGGTACAGTACTGGTGGGGACAGGTCTGTCACTGTATAACACTGGGGTACAGTACTGGTGGGGACAGATCTGTCACTGTATAACACTGGGGTACAGTACTGGTGGGGACAGGTCTGTCACTGTATAACACTGGGGGACAGTACTGGTGGGGACAGGTCTGTGCCTGTATAACACTGGGGTACAGTACTGGTGGGGACAGGTCTGTCAGTGTATAACACTGGGGTACAGTACTGGTGGGGACAGGTCTGTCACTGTATAACACTGGGGTACAGTACTGGTGGGGACAGGTCTGTCCCTGTAAAACACTGAGGTACAGTACTGGTGGGGACAGGTCTGTCACTGTATAACACTGGGGGACAGTACTGGTGGGGACAGGTCTGTGCCTGTAAAACACTGAGGTACAGTACTGGTGGGGACAGGTCTGTCACTGTATAACACTGGGGGACAGTACTGGTGGGGACAGGTCTGTGCCTGTATAACACTGGGGTACAGTACTGGTGGGGACAGGTCTGTCACTGTATAACACTGGGGTACAGTACTGGTGGGGACAGGTCTGTGCCTGTATAACACTGGGGGACAGTACTGGTGGGGACAGTCTGTCACTGTATAACACTGGGGGACAGTACTGGTGGGGACAGGTCTGTCACTGTATAACACTGGGGGACAGTACTGGTGGGGACAGGTCTGTCCCTGTAAAACACTGAGGTACAGTACTGGTGGGGACAGGTCTGTCACTGTATAACACTGGGGGACAGTACTGGTGGGGACAGGTCTGTGCCTGTATAACACTGGGGTACAGTACTGGTGGGGACAGGTCTGTCACTGTATAACACTGGGGTACAGTACTGGTGGGGACAGGTCTGTCACTGTATAACACTGGGGTACAGTACTGGTGGGGACAGGTCTGTCACTGTATAACACTGGGGTACAGTACTGGTGGGGACAGGTCTGTCACTGTGTAACACTGGGGTACAGTACTGGTGGGGACAGGTCTGTCACTGTATAACACTGGGGTACAGTACTGGTGGGGACAGGTCTGTCAGTGTATAACACTGGGGGACAGTACTGGTGGGGACAGGTCTGTCACTGTATAACACTGGGGTACAGTACTGGTGGGGACAGGTCTGTCACTATGTAACACTGGGGTACAGTACTGGCGGGGACAGGTCTGTCACTGTATAACACTGGGGTACAGTACTGGTGGGGACAGGTCTGTCACTGTATAACACTGGGGTACAGTACTGGTGGGGACAGGTCTGTCACTGTATAACACTGGGGTACAGTACTGGTGGGGACAGGTCTGTCCCTGTATAACACTGGGGTACAGTACTGGTGGGGACAGGTCTGTCACTGTATAACACTGGGGTACAGTACTGGTGGGGACAGGTCTGTCACTGTATAACACTGGGGTACAGTACTGGTGGGGACAGGTCTGTCACTACTCCATTTGCCGAGAGGTGCGAGGAGAGGAGGAGTGGTGAAGCGAGGGCTGCCGGGAAGGGTGAGTTTTCCCGCATTAAAAGGGACTTACCTCGGGTGTCGGGCCTCCATTTGCCGAGAGGTGCGAGGGAGGAGAGAAGGACTTCTGGGGAGTAATATATTTGTGTGGGTGTGTTACCCGAAACACTACTCAGGTAGTGTCTCCCACCCATCCTCCTCCTCTAACCAAAAAAAAAAGTTCTGTGCACCAGATGGGTAAGGTAATGAGTTTATTTTTTATTCCTTCTTTTTCAACAGTCTCTTTGGGAACTTAGAATAGTGGGAATGGAGGTTAGGGCAGTTGAATGTACCTCCTGCAGAATGTGGGAGGTAAGGGTCACCACGAGTGTCCCTGCTGACTGTGTCTGCAGGAAGTGCACCCAACTCCAGATCCTCGAAAACCGTGTTAGGGAACGGGAGCTGGATGAACTTTGGATCATTCGGGAGGCAGAGGGGGTTATTGAGAGGAGTTACAGGGAGGTAGTCACTCCTCAGGTACAAGAAAAAGGCAGATGGGTTACAGTCAGGGGACGGAAAGGGAACCGGCAGGCAGTGCAGGGATCCCTGTGGACGTTCGCCTCAACAATAAGTATACGTTTTGGATACTGTTGGGGGGACGACTTACCAGGGGAAAGCAATGGGGCACACGGCTCTGGCACAGAGTGTGTCCCTGCTGCTCAGAAGGGAGGGGGGGAAAGGAGCAGAGCAGTAATCACTGGGGACTCCATAGTTAAGGGGACAGATAGGAGGTTCTGTGGGGACGAGAGAGTCTAACGGTTGGTGTGTTGCCTCCCAGGGCCAGGGTTTGTGATGTCTCTGATCGTGTTTTTAGGATCCTTAAGGGGGAGGGAAAGGGGGAGCAGCCCCAAGTCGTGGTCCACATTGGCACCAATGACATAGGTAGGAAGAGAGATGGGGATTTAAGGCAGAAATTCAGGGAGCTAGGATGGAAGCTTAGAGCTAGGACGAACAGAGTTGTTGTCTCTGGTTTGTTGCCCGTACCATGTGCTAGTGAGGCAAGGAATAGGGAGAGAGAGGAGTTAAACACGTGGCTGCAGGGATGGTGCAGGAGGGAGGGTTTTGGATTCTTGGATAATTGGGGCTCTTTCTGGGGTAGGTAAGACCTCTACAAGCAGAATGGTCTTCATCTGAAGTAGAGGGGTACCAATATCCTGGGTGGGAAATTCGCTAAGGCTATTGGGGTGGGTTGAAACTAATCCAATAGGGGGATGAGAACCAAAATTGTAGTTCGAGTAGAGAAAAGGTTGAGAGTAGGGAAGTCCAAAATCAAGTTTCAGGTACGCAAGATGGCACCGGCAAGCAAGAAGTTGGTTTGAAGTGTGTCTACTTCAACGCCAGGAGCATCCGGAATAAGATGGGTGAACTTGCAGCATGGGTTGGTACCTGGGACTTCGGTGTTGTGGCAATTTTAGAGACATGGATAGAGCTGGGACAGAAATGGTTGTTGCAGGTTCCAGGACTTAGATGTTTCAGTAAGAACATAGAAGATGGTAAAAGAGGGGGAGGTGTGGCATTGTTGGTCAAGGTCAGTATTATAATTGCAGAAAGGATGTTTGGGGACTTGTCAACTGAGGTAGTATGCGCTGAAATTAGAAACAGGAAAGGGGAGGTCACCCTGTTGGGGGTTTTCTATAGTCCTCCGAATAGTTCTAGCGATGTATAGGAAAGGATAGCAAAGATGATTCTCGATAGGAATGAGAGAGACAGGGTAGTTGTCATGGGGGACTTCAACAAACCAAATACTGACTGGGATCACTGTCGTACGAGTACTATAGATGGGTCAGTTTTTGTCCAGTGTGTGCAGGAGGGCTTCCTGACACAGTATGTAGACAGGCCAATAAGGGATGAAGCCACATTAGATTTGGTACTGGGTAATGAGCCAGGCCAGGTGCTAGACTTGGAAGTAGGTGAGCACTTTGGTGATAGCTGAAAAATGTGTTGCTGGAAAAGTGCAGCAGGTCAGGCAGCATCCAAGGAGCAGGAGAATCGACGCTTCGGGCATACTTTGGTAATAGCGATCACAATTCTGTTATGTTTACTTTAGTGATAGAAAGGGATAGGTGTGCACCACTGGGCAAGAGTTACAGCTGGGGGAAAGGCAATTACGATGTGATTAGGCAAGATTTAGGAAGCATAGGATGGCGAAGGAAACTGCAGGGGATGGGCACATTAGAAATGTGGAGCTTATTCAAGGAAAAGCTCCTGAGTGTCCAAGATAAGTATGTACCTGTCAGGCAGGGAGGAAGCTGTAGAGCGCAGGAGTCGTGGTTTATGAAGGAAGTGGAATCTCTGGTCAAGAGGAAGAAGGCTTATGTTAGGATGAGATGTGAAGGCTCAGTTAGGGCGCTTGAGGGTTACAAGGTAGCCAGGAAAGACCTAAAGAGAGAGCTCAGAAGAGCCAGGAGGAGACATGAGAAGTTGTTGGCGGATAGGATCAGGGTAAACCCTAAGGCTTTCTATAGGTATTTAAGGAATAAAAGAATGACAAGAGTAAGATTAGGGCCAATCACGGATAGTAGTGGGAAGTTGTGTGTGGAGTCAGAGGAGATAGGGGAAGCACTTAATGAGTATTTTTCGACAATATTCACTAGAAAACGACAATGTTGTCGAGGAGAATACTGAGATACAGGCTACTAGACTGGGGGTGGGCTTGAGGTTCACAAGGAAGAGGTATTAGAAATCCTGCAGAGTGTGAAAATAGATAAGTCCCCTGGGCCGGATGGGATTTATCCCAGGATCCTCTGGGAAGCCAGGGAGGAGATTGCCGAGCCTTTGGCATTGATCTTTAAATCATCATTGTCTACAGGAATAGTGCCAGAAGACTGAAGGATAGCAAATGTGGTTCCCCTGTTCAAGAAGGGGAGTAGAGACAACCCCGGTAATTATAGACCAGTGAGCCTTACTTCAGTTGTTGGTAAAGTGCTGGAAAAGGTTATAAGAGACAGGATTTATAATCATCTAGAAAAGAATAATTTGATTAGGGATAGTCAGCACGGTTTTGTGAAGGGTAGGTCGGGCCTCACAAACCTTATTGAGTTCTTTGAGAAGGTGACCAAACAGGTAGATGAGAGTAAACCGGTTGATGTGGTGTAAATGGATTTCAGCAAGGCGTTTGATAAGGTTCCTCACAGTAGGCTATTGTACAAAATGCGGAGGAATGGGATTAACATAGAACATTACAGCGCAGTACAGGCCCTTCGGCCCTCGATGTTGCACTGCCCTGTCATACTAATCTGAAGCCCATCCCACCTACACTATTCCATGTACATCCATATGCCTGTCTAATGACGACTTAAATGTACTTAAAGTTGGCGAATCTACTACCATTGCAGGCAAAGCATTCCATACCCTTACTACTCTCTGACATCTGTCTTATACCTATCTCCCCTCACTTTAAAGTTGTGTCCCCTCGTGTTTGCCGTCCCCATACTTGGAAAAAGGCTCTCCCTGTCCACCCTATCTAACCATTTTGGTTCAGCTAACCCTCTAATTATCTTGTATGTCTCTATTAAGTCTCCTCTCAATCTTCTTCTCTCCAACGTAAACAGCCTCAAGGCCCTCAGCCTTTCCTCGTAAGACCTTCCCTCCATACCAGGCAACATCCTAGTAAATCTCCTCTGCACCCTTTCCAAAGCTTCCACATCCTTCTTATAATGCAGTGACCAGAATTGTACACAATACTCCAAGTGCAGCCGCACCAGAGCTTTGTACAGCTGCAGCATAACCTCATGGTTCCGGAACTCAATCCCTCTATTAATAAAGGCCAAAACACTGTAAGCCTTCTTAACAACCCTGTCAATCTAGATGGCAACTTTCAGGGATCTGTGTACATGGACACTGAGATCTCTCTGCTCATCTACACTACCAAGAATCTTACCATTAGCCCAGTACTTTGCATTCCGATTACTCCGTCCAAAGTGTATCACCTCACACTTGTCCATTAAACTCAATTTGCCACCTCTCAGCCCAGCTAAACATCCTATCTATGTCTCTCTGCAACCTACTACATCCTTCGTCACTGTCCACAACTCCACCGACCTTATTGTCGTCTGCAAATTTACTAACCCACCCTTCTAAGCCCTCATCCAGGTTATTTATAAAAACGACGAACAGCAGTGGACCCAACACTGACCCTTGTGGAACGCCGCTAGTAACTGGACACCAAGATGAACATGCTCCATCAACTCCAACCCTCTGTTTTCTTTCAGCAAGCCAATTACTGATCCAAACTGCTATGTCTCCCACAATCCCATTCCTCCGCATTTTGTATAATAGCCTACTGTGGGGAACCTTATCGAACGCCTTGCTGAAATCCACATACACCACATCAACCGGCTTACACTCATCTACTTGTTTGGTCACTTTGTCAAAAAGCTCAATAAGATTCGTTAGGCATGGCCTACCCTTCACAAAACTGTGCTGACTGTCCCTGATCAGATTATTCTTTTCTAGATGGTTATAAATCCTATCTCTTATAA
The DNA here is from genome assembly GCF_037043375.1 of Chiloscyllium plagiosum. Classification (NCBI taxonomy): domain Eukaryota; kingdom Metazoa; phylum Chordata; class Chondrichthyes; order Orectolobiformes; family Hemiscylliidae; genus Chiloscyllium; species Chiloscyllium plagiosum. Next base: position 1,819,741 of record NW_028270169.1, read on the forward strand.
CCTTTTCCATAAGACCATAGGAGCGGAAGTAAGGCCATTTGGCCCATCGAGTCCACTCCGCCATTCAATCATGGCTGATGGGCATTTCAACTCCACTTACCCGCATTCTCCCCGTAGCCCTTAATTCCTTGTGACATCAAGAATTTATCAATCTCTGCCTTGAAGACATTTAGCGTCCCAGCCTCCACTGCACTCTGTGGCAATGAATTCCACAGACCCACCACTCTCTGGCTGAAGAAATGTCTCCGCATTTCTGTTCTGAATTTACCCCCTCTAATTCTAAGGCTGTGTCCACGGGTCCTAGTCTCCTCGCCTAACGGAAACAATTTCTTAGCGTCCACTCTCTCCAAGCCATGTATTATCTTGTAAGTTTCTATTAGATCTCCCCTTAACCTTCTAAACTCCAATGAATACAATCCCAGGATCCTCAGCCGTTCCTCATATGTTAGACCTACCATTCCAGGGATCATCCATGTGAATCTCCGCTGGACACGCTCCAGTGCCAGTATGTCCTTCCTGAGGTGTGGGGACCAAAGCTGGACACAGTACTCCAAATGGGGCCTAACCAGAGCTTTATAAAGTCTCAGTAGCACAACGGTGCTTTTATATTCCAACCCTCTTGAGATAAATGACAACATTGCATTCGCTTTCTTAATCACGGACTCAACCTGCATGTTTACCTTTAGAGAATCCTCAACTAGCACTCCCAGATCCCTTTGTACTTTGGCTTTATGAATTTTCTCACCGTTTAGAAAGTAGTCCATGCTTGTATTCTTTTTTCCAAAGTGCAAGACCTCGCATTTGCTCACATTGAACTTCATCAGCCATTTCCTGGACCACTCTCCCAAACTGTCTAGATCCTTCTGCAGCCTCCCCACTTCCTCAGTACTACCTGCCTGTCCACCTAACTTCGTATCATCGGCAAACTTCGCTAGAATGCCCCCAGTCCCTTCATCCAGATCATTAATATATAATGTGAACAGCTGCGGCCCCAACACTGAACCCTGCGGGACACCGCTTGTTACCGGCTGCCATTCCGAAAAAGAACCTCTTATCCCAACTCTCTGCCTTCTGTCAGAAAGCCAATCCTCAATCCATATCAGTCGCTCACCTCGAACATCATGGGCCCTCACCTTGCTCAGCAGCCTCCATATGGCACCTTATCAAAGGCCTTTTGGAAGTCAAGATAGACCACATCCACTGGGTTTCCCTGGTCTAACCTACTTGTCACCTCTTCAAAGAATTCTAACAGGTTTGTCAGGCACGACCTCCCCTTACTAAATCCATGTTGACTTGTTCTAATCCGACCCTGCTCTTTCAAGAATTTAGAAATCTCATCCTTAACGATGGATTCTAGAATTTTACCAACAACCGAGGTTAGGCTAATTGGCCTATAATTTTCCATCTTTTGTCTTGATCCTTTCTTGAACAAGGGGGTTACAACAGTGATTTTCCAATCATCTGGGACTTTCCCTGACTCCAGTGACTTTTGAAAGATCTCAACCAAAGCCTCCACTATTTCCTCATCCACCTCCATCAGAACTCTAGGATGTAGCCCATCGGGGCCAGGAGATTTGTCAATTTTAAGACCTTTTAGCTTTTCTAGCACTATCTCTTTTGTAATGGCAACCATACTCAACTCAGCCTCCTGACTCCCTTTAATTATTGGGATATTACTCATGTCTTCCACTGTGAAGACTGATGCAAAGTACTTATTAAGTTCTCCTGCCATTTCCTTATCTCCCGTCACTAGGTTTCCAGCATCAGTTTGAAGTGGCCCAATGTCTACTTTTGCCTGTTGTTTGTTTCTTATGTATTACCAACAACTGAAGTGAGACTCACTGGTCTATAATTGCCAGGGTTGTCTCTACTGCCCTTTTTGAACAAGGGAACCACATTTGCTGTCCTCCAGTTCTCAGGCATTATTCCTGGAGACAATGACGATTTAAAGATCAATGCCAAAGGCTCGGCAATCTCTTCCCTTGCTTCCCAGAGGATCCTAGGATAGATCCCATCCGGCCCAGGGGACTTGTCTATTTTCACACTCTGCAGGATTTCTAATGCCTCTTCCTTGTGAACCTCAATCTCTTCTAGTCTAGATGCAAGTATCTCTGCATCTTCCTCGCCAACATTTTCATTTTCTATAGTGAACACTGTCGAAAAATATTTATTTAGTGCTTCCCCTATCTCCTCTGACTCCACACACAACTTCCCACTATTATCCTTGGTTGGCCCTAATTTAACTCTCGTCATTCTTTTATTCCTGACATATCTATGGAAAGCCTTAAGGTTAACCCTGACCCTATCTGCCAACAACTTCTCATGTCTCCTCCTGGCTCTTCTGAGCTCTTTTTAGGTCTTTCCTGACTTCCTTGTAACCCTCAAACGCCCTGAGTTTTCACATTTTGTCCTAACATAAGCCGCCTTCTTCTTGACCAGGGATTCCACTTCCTTATTAAACCACGGCTCACGTGTTCTATATCTTCCTCCCTACCTGACAGGTACATACTTATCTAGGACACACAGGAGCTTTTCCTTGAATAAGCTCCACATTTTTAATGTGCTCATCCCCTGCAGTTTCCTTCCCAATCTTGTGCTTCCTAAATCTTTCTTAATTGCATTGTAATTTCCTTTCCCCCAGCTGTAACTCTTGCTCGGTGGAGTACACTATCCCTTTCCATCACTAAAGTAAACCTGACAGAATTGTGATCGCTGTCTCCAAAGTGCTCACCTACTTCCAAACTTAACACCTGGCCAGGCTCGTTACCCAGTACTAAATCTAAAGTGGCTTCGCCCCTTGTAGGCCTTTCTACATTCTGTGTCAGGAAGGCCTCCTGCACACACTGGACAAAACCTGATCCATCTATAGTTCTCGTACTGTAGTGATCCCAGTCAATATTTGGATAAGTGAAGTCCCCCGTGACAACTACCCTGTCTCTCTCATTCCTATCGAGAATCATCTTTGCTATCCTTTCCTCTACATCTCTGGGACTATTCGGAGGTCTATAGAAAACCCCCAACAGGGTGACCTCTCCTTTCCTGTTTCTAACCTCAGCCCATACTACCTCAGTTAACGAGTTCCCAAACATCCTTTCTACAACCGTAATATTGTCCTTGACCAACAATGCCACACCTTCCCCTCTTTTACTATCTTCTCTGTTCTTACTGAAACATCTGAATCCCGGAACCTGCAACAGCCATTCCCTGCTCTATCCATGTCTCCGTAACGGCCACAACATCGAAGTCCCAGGTACCAACCCACGCTGCCAGTACACCCACTTTATTTCAGATGCTCCTCGCATTGAAGTACACACACTTCAAATCAGGTTCTCGCTCGCCAGTGTCAGATACTTGATTTGGGAACTCTCTACTCTCATCCTCTTCTGTACCTGTCCTACAATTGTGGTTCCCATCCCTCTGCTGGATTAGTTTAAATCCACTTTAATAGCTTTAGCGAATTTCCCCCCCAGGATATTGGTACCCCTCTGGTTCAGATGAAGACCATCCTGCTTGTAGAGGTCCCACCTACCTCAGAAAGAACTCCAATTATCCAAGAATCCAAAACCCTCCCTCCTGCACCATCCCTGTAGCCACGTGTTCAACTCCTTTCTCTCCCTATTCCTCACCTCACTAGCATGTGGCACGGGCAGCAAACCAGAGACAACAACTCTGTTTGTCCGAGCTCTAAGTGTACATGGACACCGAGATCTCTCTGCTCATCTGCACTCCCAAGAATCTTACCATTAGCCCAGTACTTTGCATTCCGATTACTCCGTCCAAAGTGTATCACCTCACACTTGTCCACATTAAACTCCATTTGCCACCTCTCAGCCCAGCTCTGCAGCTTATCTATGTCTCTCTGCAACCTACTACATCCTTCGTCACTATCCACACCTCCACCTACCTTAGTGGATTGTGGGAGATATAGCTGTTTGGATCAGTAATTGGCTTGCTGAAAGAAGACAGAGGGTGGTGGTTGATGGGAAATGTTCATCCTGGAGTCCAGTTACTAGTGGTGTACAGCAAGGATCGGTGTTGGGTCCACTGCTGTTCATCGTTTTTATAAATTACCTGGATGAGGGCGTAGAAGGATGGGTTATTAAATTTGCAGACGCCACCCAGGTTGACAGGGTTATTAAGAAGGCATACAGTGTTTTAGCTTTTATTAATAGTGGGATCGAGTTCCGGTATCATGAGGTTACACTACAGCTGTACAAAACTGGTGAGGCCGCACTTGGAGTATTGTGTACAGTTCTGGTCACCACATTATAAGAAGGATGAGGAAGCTTTGGAAAGGGTGCAGAGGAGGTTTACCATGATGTTGCCTGGTCTGGAGGGAAGGTCTTACAAGGAAAGGCTGAGGGATTTGAGGCGGTTTACGTTGGAGAGAAGAAGGTTGAGAGGTGACTTAATACCACATATAAGATAATCAGAGGGTTAGATAGGGTGGACAGGGAGAGCCTTTTTCCAAGTGTGGAGCATGAGGGGGCATAGCTTTAAATTGAAGGGTGATAGAGAAAGGACAGATGTCAGAGGTAGTTTCCTTACTCAGAGTAGTAAGGGTATGGAATGCTTTGCCTGCAATGGTAGTAGATTCGCCAACTTTAAGTGCATTTAAGTCGTCATTGGACAAGCATATGGACGTACATGGAATAGTGTAGGTTAGATGGGCTTCAGATTGGTATGACAGGTCAGCGAATGTTGAGGGCTGAAGGGCCTGTACTGCGCTGTAATGTTCTATGTTCTATTCTACTATATAACACTGGGGTACAGTACTGGTGGGGACGGTTTGTCACTGTGTAACACTGGGGTACAGTACTGGTGGGGACGGGTCTGTCACTGTATAACACTGGGGTACAGTACTGGTGGGGACAGGTCTGTCACTGTATAACACTGGGGTACAGTACTGGTGGGGACGGTTTGTCACTGTATAACACTGGGGTACAGTACTGGTGGGGACAGTCTGTCACTGTATAACACTGGGGGACAGTACTGGTGGGGACAGTCTGTCACTGTATAACACTGGGGTACAGTACTGGTGGGGACAGGCCTGTCACTGTATAACACTGGGGTGCAGTACTGGTGGGGACAGGTCTGTCACTGTATAACACTGGGGTACAGTCCTGGTGGGGACAGGTCTGCCAGTGTATAACACTGAGGTACAGTACTGGTGGGGACAGGTCTGTCAGTGTATAACACTGGGGTACAGTACTGGTGGGGACAGGCCTGTCACTGTATAACACTGGGGTGCAGTACTGGTGGGGACAGGTCTGTCACTGTATAACACTGTGGTACAGTACTGGTGGGGACAGGCCTGTCACTATATAACACTGAGGTACAGTACTGGTGGGGACAGGTCTGTCACTGTATAACACTGGGGTACAGTACTGGTGGGGACAGGTCTGTCACTGTATAACACTGGGGTACAGTACTGGTGGGGACAGGTCTGTCACTGTATAACACTGGGGTACAGTACTGGTGGGGACAGGTCTGTCACTGTATAACACTGGGGTACAGTACTGGTGGGGACAGGTCTGTCACTGTATAGCACTGGGATACAGTACTGGTGGGGACAGGTCTGTCACTGTATAGCACTGGGATACAGTACTGATGGGGACAGGTCTGTCAGTGTATAACACTGGGGTACAGTACTGGTGGGGACAGGTCTGTCACTGTATAACACTGGGGTACAGTACTGGTGGGGACAGGTCTGTCACTGTATAACACTGTGGTACAGTACTGGTGGGGACAGTCTGTCACTGTATAACACTGGGGTACAGTACTGGTGGGGACAGGTCTGTCACTGTGTAACACTGGGGTACAGTACTGGTGGGGACAGATCTGTCACTGTGTAACACTGGGGTACAGTACTGGTGGGGACGGGTCTGTCATTGTATAACACTGGGGTACAGTACTGGTGGGGACAGGTCTGTCACTGTGTAACACTGGGGTACAGTACTGGTGGGGACAGGTCTGTCACTGTATAACACTGGGGGACAGTACTGGTGGGGACAGGTCTGTCACTGTATAACACTGGGGGACAGTACTGGTGGGGACAGGTCTATCACTGTATAACACTGGGATACATTACTGGTGGGGACAGGTCTGTCACTGTATAACACTGGGGTACAGTACTGGTGGGGACAGGTCTGTCCCTGTATAACACTGAGGTACAGTACTGGTGGGTATGGGTCTGTCACTGTATAACACTGTGGTACGGTACCAGTGGGGACAGGTCTGTCACTGTATAACACTGGGGTACAGTTGTGGTGCTGACCGGTCTGTGGTAATGTGATGTGGTGTTGGTATTTGCAAAATGTGCGTATTGATTCCCTTATTCAATGCTCTGGTTTGAACTGTCCACCATTTGACCAATCCTCTTTGTTGTCCTCACTTTAGTTTTGCAGTCCATTAACCAGTTCCCTTAATGTAATTGAATATCTGTTTAACCTGACTTTGAACTTGGCTTATCTCAGGGAATCCCACCCCCTGGAGTTGGCTGTTGGAGTTGCAGGCATTCAGTACAGGATTGAGTGAGTCATGCCTCGTGAAATAATACAGCATCCGATCCTCATTCAGTTCATGTCCAATCTTTCAAAGAACCATCCAGTTACTCTCCCAACCCAGCTACTTTCAAATATTCTGTAAACTTTTAAAAGTTATTCTTGATTCTTTTCCATCATTAGTTCAGGCAGCACATTCTAAATGTCAACAACTCCCTGCCAAGAGTTTCTTTCCCTTCATATTACTTGCATTCTTTCGCTAGTTGTTTTCAACATGTATCCCTCCTGCACTGTCCCAGCTACTAATGCATTTATTATTTCTTTGCACAAGCAGAATCCTTTATGATTTTGAATATTCCTATCAAATCATTGGCTCACTTTAGAAATCACAGAATTTATGCAATGCTGAAAAATCCAATTTGCCAAAGCTTTTTGTCTTAGTCTTGTGACAAGTGTATCAATTCAAGAATATCAATTCTCAAAAAGAAAAACAACGCATTACTGCTTATGAAGAGAGTGCCAGTTGCTTGGTAAATGTACTGTGGGAGAAGCATTGACAAAGAGATTTAACTACTAATGATGATTGACAGTAAACTACCAGACTTAATTGAACTTTAAACTAGGCAAGTTGATTTTAATTGCACTGAGATATGAACCAGAGAACAGGATGGGGCCCAAACATCTTAGCAGCTTCATCAATGACCTTCCCTCCAACATACGGTCAAAAGTGTTCACGCTGATTGCACAGTGTTAAGCACCATTCACCATTCCTCAGATACTGAAGCAGCCTGCGTTCAAAAATGCAGCATGACCTGCACAGTATTGAGCTTGGGCTGATAAACAGCAAGTAACATTCATGTCAGGCAAAGACCATCTTCAAAAAATGACAATCTAACCATCTCTTAATTCAGTAGCATTGCCATTGCTGAATCCCCACTGTCAACATCTTGGGGGGTTACCATTGACCAGAAACTGGACTGGACCCCCAGGTGAATACTTTGGCCACAAGATTAGGTCAGAGGCTAGGAATTCTGCAGTGAGTAACTCATCCCCTATGTACCCAGTGCCTGTCCACTAGGCTGAAGTCAGGAGTATGATGGAGTAGTCCAAACTTGGCGGAATATAACTCAAACAACAGTTGAGAAGCTTGGTACTGTCCAGGACAAAGCAGTCTCTGCATAACCAACATCCCATCCACTCCCTTCAGCATCAATGCACAGTGACAGCAGCTTTCTCTCCCACCTTGAAGGACAAAGACAGCAGATGCAGAGCAACAGCTTCAATGCAAATTCCCTCCAAAGAAATTCACCATCCAGACTTGGAAATATATTGTTTTCCCACTGTTTCTGGATCAAAATCCCAGAATTCCCTTCCTAACAACATGATGCTTGCCTTGACATTCTTCTGACTGTAGTACGTAAGAGGGCAGCTCACCACCACCTTTACCAGGCCAGTTTAGAATGTACCCCATAAATTAATTCTGAAAAGGCTTATGCAGTGGCAGTTTGGCATGTTTGATGGGGACAATGTTGAGAGAGTTCATACAAAATACCTGGTCCATTATTTTGGCATTTCTTTATTTTTCATCATTGATTCCTCAGACTCACTTGCTATTTAACCTTGTTGGCCAAAAAGGCAAACTGCTGGAGAAATTCAGTAGGTCCGGCAGCACCTGTGCAGAGAGAATAGGGTTAACGTTTTGGGTCAAGTGAGCCTTCTTCAGAATGCTTCTTGTGACTCCTTGCTCTTATCATTTCTTATCTCTACCCAAATCATTTCCACATGTTGGTTTCCTGAACTTAAGCCATCACTTGCTAATGTCATCATTAACGTACAGAGTTAACCCTTCGCCTCTTCCTAGCTTCCTGACCTTCCTAAATATTGTGTACCCCTGAAGATTTAGGTCCCAATCCATATCATTCTGTGGCTATGTCTCTGTAATGGCTACTAGAGCTTGACATAAAGAACAAAGAAAATTTACAGCCCTCCAAGCCTGAGCCGATCCAAATCTACTGTCTAAACCTGTCGCCCAATTCCTAAGCATCTGTATCCCTCTGCTCTCCACCTACTCACGCATCCGTCCAGACGTATCTTAAATTAATCTACCGTGCCTGCCTCTACCACCTCTGCTGGCAACGTGTTCCAGACTCCCACCATCCCCCTTAAGCTTCCCACCTCTCACCTTGAAAGCGTGATCTCTCGTTATTGAATCCTTCACCCTGGGAAAAAGCTTGTCTCTATTCACCCTGTTCACACCCTTCATGATTTTGTAAACATTTTTTTCTTTTCTTTTATGGTCAGGGCCTTCAGCTCTGACTGACCCCTCTCCCCTGCTTCTGGCTTCACCCCCTTCCCCTCCTTCCCTGAGTAATGATAGGGATCCCCTTAGCCTCACTTCCCACTACACTAGAATCCCCATTCACAGAATCGTCCTCTGCCATTTCCACCACCTCCAGTAGGAGAGCACCATCAAACACATCTTCCCCTCCCGTCCATTGTCAGCATTCCACAGGGACTGTTCCCTCTGTGACACCCTCCATCACCCCAAATACTTCCCCACTCCCCATGGCACCTTCCAAAGCAATTGCAGACACTGCAACACTTGTCCATTCATCCCTTCCCCATATTTATTTGTGTTCACATTATATTTGTTTTGTAATGAATGTTTATATATTCGAATATAGAGCCTTAAGTTTTTTCCTTCAATCCTTTCTGTAAATTCTTGCCTTATTTATAGGTTTTTTCATAGAACCGTCCTCTTTATCCCTTCCTGTCACAGTTTGTTTATCATTTCCTGTACCAGGCCCTTTCTCTTTGGTGTTGTCTCTACCCTTTGATTGATCACATCTTCCAAACTTTAATCCTGTTCCCACACTATTTTATGGAAAATCGTTTCTACTTCCCGAGTTATGTAGCTCAAGTGAACACTGGCCCCAGCAAGGTTCAGGTTTAGACCAACTCATTATCCTGCCTTGCCAGTACTGGTGCCAGTCCCATTGCTCCCACATTTGTCTGAGCCACTCACTCCTCTCCTTAATCTGATTTATCATATGCTATTTCTATGGGCCTCAAGTAACGAGGCTTTGTGAAGTTATAACAATGGCGATGAGAGAAAACTAATGCTCCTAAACAAATTCGCTCACAACAGTCGTCTTTGAGTTGGGATAGGCATTTCTGGCACCATGCTGTTATTTGGGAAGCTTGACTCGATGCAAGGCTGGGCCCAGTACATGGAAAGAATGCAATACTTTTTCTGGGCAAATTACATTGGGGCAGATGAAAAGCAATGAGAAATTCTCCTGACAACTTGTGGACCTGCAGCTTTCTCAGTTATTAGGGGCCTAACGTTCCCTGAGGCACCAGATACTAAAACCTTTCGAGACCATGGGAGATTGGTTAGTAAGATCTCATGGAATGCAGGGAGAACTAGCCATTTAGATACAGAATTGGCTCAAAGGTAGAAGACAGAGGGTGGTGGTGGAGGGTTGTTTTTCAGACTGGAGGCCTGTGACCAGTGGAATGCCACAAGGATCGGTGCTGGGCCCTCTACTTTTTGTCATTTATATAAATGATTTGGATGCGAGCATAAGAGGTACAGTTAGTAAGTTTTCAGATGACACCAAAATTGGAGGTGTAGTGGACAGCGAAGAAGATTACCTCAGATTACAACAGGATCTTGATCAGATGGGCCAATGGGCTGAGAATGGGCAGATGGAGTTTAATTCAGATATATGCGAGGTGCTGCATTTTGGGAAAGCAAATCTTAGCAGGACTTATACACCTAATGGTAAGGTCCTAGGGAGTGTTGCTGAACAAAGAGACCTTGGAGTGCAGGTTCGTAACTCCTTGAAAGTGGAGTCGCAGGTAGATAGGATACTGAAGAAGGCATTTGGTATGCTTTCCTTTATTGGTCAGAGTATCGAGTACAGGAGTTGGGAGGTCATGTTGCGGCTGTACAGGACATTGGTTAGGCCACTGTTGGAATATCGTGTGCAATTCTGGTCTCCTTCCTATCGGAAAGATGTTGTGAAACTTGAAAGGGTTCAGAAAAGATTTACAAGGATGTTGCCAGTGTTGGAGGATTTGAGCTATAGGGAGAGGCTGAACAGGCTGGGGCTGTTTTCCCTGCAGCGTCAGAGGCTGAGGGGTGACCTCATAGAGGTTTATAAAATTATGAGGGGCATGGATAGCATAAATAGACAAAGTCTTTTCCCTTGGTTGGGGGAGTCCAGAACTAGAGGTCATAGGCTTAGGGTGAGAGGGGCAACTTTTTCACACAGAGGGTAGTACGTGTATGGAATGAGCTGCCAGAGGATGTGGTGGAGGCTGGTACAATTGCAACGTTTATAAGGCATCTGGATGGGTATATGAATAGGAAGGGTTTGGAGGGATATTGGCCAAGTGTTGGAAAATGGGACTAGATTGGGTTGGGATATCTGGTCGGCATGGATGAGGTGGACCAAAGGGTCTGTTTCCTTGCTGTACATCCATATGACTCTGAGTTGACAGATTTAGTTAAGGCATGTTATGACCCCAAGCCTGCTCTAAGTGTGAAATGCTATTGGTTTTACTCAGTAGTTTGAGAACCGGGGGAATCCGTGTCAGGGCTTTTGACAAGGTTAAGACAACTGGCAGAGGCATGTAACTTTGGTTTACCCCTTAATGAGATGCTGAGGGACCGTTTGGTATGTGGGATAAATTATGTAACTATGGAAAAGTGCCTATTGGCTGAAGCCTGACTAGATTTCAAACATGCACTACAACTGACTTTACCGTTGGAAAATGTAGCAGGTAGAGCACGAGTTGCAGGGTATTCCGATGGAAGTAGAAACCGTCACTAGTCCGACTGAGCTTGGGGAACATGACTTGAGTGAAGACAATTGCACATTGTCCTGGACAGAGGGACTCTCGGTCAAACCACAGCAAAACCCCAAAACAAAGCCAAACCTCTGCCAGTTAAAACTTGCTTCAGGATCTGGGCCAGCATGCCATTATAGTTGCTCCTGATATGTGGACTTGAGACAGCAGAAGAGACCCACAAGACCTGAATTGAGGAAGAGACCTCCTATGCTGGTATCCAGGACAACGCACACCCTGGAAAATCCTACATATTGTTTGGAACAGTTAAATTGCTCAGCAACATCCAAATCAGAACCAATCAAAATAAACGCCTGGTTAATAGGCACCCAGTTCCAATGGAGTTTCAATACCAGTGCAGCTGTGTCAGTGATCACAGAACCAGCCTTTAACAAAATTCACCCCGGACTCCAACCCCTGAGTTTGGGTAAAATCTTGGTTAGATGGAGAACCTATCCCAGGAAACCCTTACAGATTGAGGGTACAACTTCAATTCCGGTCTCTCATGAGAAGCAGCTGGTTTAGTTCCCACTGATTGTAGTAGAAGGCTCAGGCCGAAGCCTGATTGGGTAGAATTGGTTGTGAGAGATTGATCCTGATTGGCTCAACATTTTTTGATTGATTAGAAAATGGCTGCCTGAGTGAAGTCCTAATTAAATAACCACACATTTTTCAGGAAGGTCCAGGGACTATCAAAGTAGCCAACGCCACCTTGCATATGGAACAGGAAGCAATTGCACAATCTTGCCAGGCTCACCCAGTGCCATTTGCCTAATACGGAAAAATAGAGGCAGAAACCAGGAGGCTGGAAAGCGAAGGAATCATCAAACCAGCCCAGTTTGTGGAATGGGCAGCACTGGGTCTTACCAATTGTGAAGCCTGATGAGTCAGTTCACCTTTGTGGGGATTTTAAACAAACGGTAAGCCACTTCTTGCAGTTGGACAAATACCCAATCCCTCAAAGCTGGACATGAGCCATCTTTACTTGCAACTGTGATTAGATAAGGATTCCCAGAAATATGCTACAATTAATACCCATAAGGGTTTGTATCAATACACATGACTGCCATTTGGGGTATCGTCATCCTGTGCAACCTTTCAGTGGACAATGGAGAACATTTTACAAGGTCTACCCTAGGTCCCTGTTTATCTAAATGGCATGCTAATAACCGGGATGATCAGCGAAAAACACTTGGAGAAATATCCAAGGACTACTTCCAAGGTGGGAATACGCCTTAGAAGGGAAAAATGTGTCTTCCAGGCACCCAAACTGGTCAGTTTGGGCTACAGAATTGACAAGATTGGGTTAAACCCATTGGAAGATAAAGTCCGGGCAATCAAAGGTGCCCAGACTCTCCCAACTGTACTGGTGCTTAGATCTTTCCTTGGATTGGTGAATTATTACGGAAAGTTCTTACATAACCTGGCCTCCATTCTGGCACCTTCCATCTGCTATTGAAATAGTGCAACCTTGGAAATGCTCTCATAATCAAGACATAGCCCTTCAGGGAAGTGAAGAAGTAGCGATTGTTGTCTGAGGTGTTGGTGCACGATGAACCCAAGTGAGAGCTGGTGCTGACCTGTGAAGCCTCCCCATACGGTATCAGGTTAGTGTTGGTTCAGAGGTCATCCAATGGAGAAAAATGCCCAATGCTTCCAGGACTCTGGCTGATGCAGAGCATAAATACGCCCAGATAGAGAAGGAAGGTTTGGCAGTCATCTTTAGTGTGAGGAAGTTCCATCAATACTTTTAAGGACATAAATTTGTCATAATAACAGACCACGTGCCCCTGCTTAGAGGGGCTGCTCAAAGAGGACAAGGCCCTGCTGCCAATAGCTTCTGGCTGAATCCAGCAGTGGGTCCATATTCTCAGTACGTACAATTACAAGTTGTAACACCGTCTAGGAAGTTGTCAGTGTCAAAAAGTGTGGTGCTGGAAAAGCACAGCTGGTCAGGCAGCATCTGAGGTGCAGGAGAGTCGACGTTTTGGGCCTTGAGCTGCCTCCCCTGGAACAGTCCATTCTGGTTTCTGGACACCCTTCCGGTTACCTCTGATAATTTTAGATTATGGATACAAAAGGATCCCATCTGGCAAAACTAAAACAGCTGGTGGTGATGAGGGGAACAAAAGGTTCATCACAACCAGGATTGAAACCTTTCTGGACGTGGAGGGCCCAGATCACAGTAGAGGATGGCACATTATTTCAGGGAACAAGAGTGATTGTTCCAAGCAAATGTCGCTGCCAGATACTGGCTGAACTCCACCAAAATCATCTGGGCGTGTCCAAAATGAAAATGTTGGTGAGGAGTTATGTCCTGTGGCCACGGTTGGATGCAGATATAGCTGTGTTGGTGGGACAGTGCCCAGAGTACCAACAAAGACAAAAATTACCATCAGCAGCGCCCCTGCATGTGAGGGAATGGGTGGGTTACACATCAACTATGCTGGTCCTTTCATGGGCTCCATGTTCTTAGTTGTTGTGGATTTTTACCCAAGTTGGCTGGACATGCACAGAGTTCATTTGTCAAACATGGGACGACAATGGAAAAACTGTGTGCATCTTTTGCAGTACACAGGCTCCTGGAAGTGTTGGTCATAGACAATAGGCCATCATTTACCAGAAGGGAGTTTGAGTCTTTCCTAAAGTTGAATGGTATTTGGCATATAAGGACAGCTCCAAACCATCCATCATCTAACATTGTCTAATAGAAAGAAGGCAGGCTTAAGGAAACACATTACCACTTCACTCGATATCGAGCTATCCCAGTATCGACCACCCCATATGTAACTACAGGGACAGTACAAAAGACTCCAGGCTAAATCTGATTTTCCTGGATGTTGGGAGGTGGGGAAGGCTGAAACGGCACGAGGAACACCTTTGCTGGACACAAGACTCCTCTAAGTGAGAAAGACAGTTTACTAAACGGGATGGTCCTGAACAAGCACGTGGACCACATGAAAGTTGCAAATTCGCAAACGCGACAGGAGCAAGACATACCTGGCCCCTCGGAACACACAGTAAGGCTGTCCGAACCCGTGGGTTCTCCCCGTCCGCCTAACATTGAAAAAACCTTGGAGTCTGATATGAACACCGTGAATGTCTCAGCCTCAACGCCTTACCACGGAGGATTATTTCCTTCTGAGACACTTCAGGCACAAGAGGAGGGCTACGGTCCAGTACAGGCCACCCATATCTGAGGCTGTATTGGAGGTACCGGACCTGGTGTGAAAAGGCCCAGGATAGGCTATAAGAAAAATATCAGGCCTATATCCCTGGACTTGAGGGGGTTGAATGTAGTGATTGTGATGAGGTCACCCAGGTGGACCTTATAGAATACAGGGGCTGTTAACGTTGTCCAATCAGGGAGCCCTGGCTCACAGAGATAAACAGGAGTGACAGGGATTCTGCTCACTGAGAGCTGGCTGTGAGGGAGCTGGATTGGTGTCAAGGGCTCAGCATCTGTAAATAAAGGGTGACACAGTGATGGGATACCAGCCTCCCTTGAGTTATTACGGTCACTATTGGGCTAGCTGTTAATTTCAGGTACTTTTCAATTCAAATTTTGTCACTTGCTTTTGGTGGGATTTGAATTCATGTCCCCAGAATATTGACCCTGGTGTTCGGATTACTAGACCAGTAATGAATTAGTTACAGAGTAAAGGATCCTCTACTCTTTTAAATTGGAAATAAACCTTGTTCTACAAAGAGAAATTTCAGGAAAAGCTCAGCTCGTGGAGAGAAATCAGAGTTAACTTTTCGGGTCAATCCAATGTCTTTTCCTCAGAACACAGTCCCTTGTTTCTATACTGTCCAACATCAAACACTCCCAGGATAGGAACAACACTCGTCTAGATACAGAGTACATAGAACATTATAGCGCAGTACAGGCCCTTTGGCCCTCAATGTTACGCCGACCTGTGAAACCAATCTGAAGCCCATGTAAACTACACTATTCCATTTTCATCCATATGTCTATCCAATGACCATTTAAATGCCCTTAACATTGGTTAGTCTACTACTGTTTGAGGCAGGCCGTTCCATGCCCCTACTACTCTCTGAGTAAAGAAACTGTCTCTGACATCTGTCCTATATGTATCACCCCTTGATTTAAAGCTACGTCCCCTCGTACTAGCCATCACCATTCCAAAGAAAACGGCTCTGACTGTCCACCCTATCTAATCCTCTGATTATCTTTTATATCTCCATTAAGTCACCTCTCAACCTTCTTCTCTTTAACTAAAACAGCCTCAAGTCCCTCAGCCTTTCCTCGTAAGACCTTCCCTCCATACCAGGCAACATTTTGGTAAAGCTCCTCTGAACCCTTTCCAAAGCTTCCACATCCTTCCTATAATGCAGTGACCAGAACGTCTATGCCCTCATCTAGGTCACTTATAAAATGGCAAACAGCAGTGGCCCCAAAACAGATCCTTGAGGTACACCACTAGTAACTGAACTCCAGGATGAACATTTCCCATCAACCACCACTCTCTGTCTTCTTTCAGCTCGCCAATTTCTGATCCAAACCGCTAAATCACCCTCAATCCCATGTTTCTGTGTTTTGTGCATTAGCCTACTGTGGGGAACCTTATCAAACGCCTTTCTGAAATCCATATACACCACATCAACAGCTTTACTCTCATCCATCTGGTTGGTCACCTTCTCAAATAACTCAATAAAGTTTGTGAGCCACGACCTCCACTTCACAAAACCGTGTTGACTATCCCTAATCAACTTATTTCTTTTTAGATGATTATAAATCCTTTCTCTTATAACCTTTCCAGCATTTTACCCACAACTGAAGTAAGGCTCACTGGTCTATAATTACCAGGGTTGTCTCTACTCCTCTTTTTGTACAGGGGAACCACATTTGCTATCCTCCGGTCTTCTGGCACTGTTCCTGTAGACAATGACGACATAGAGATCAAAGCCAAAGGCTCTGCAATCTCCATCCTGGCTTTCTAGAGAAACCTGGGATAAATGCCATTCGGCCCAGGGGACTTTTTCCAGAATTTTTAACACCACCTTGATCATATTGTCATTCTCCAGAGTGAATACTGAGGGAAAAATATTCATTTAGCGCTTCCCCATCTCCTCGGGCTTCACGCACGACTTCCCACTACTGTCCTTGATTGGGCCTAATCTTACTCTAGTCATTCTTTTATTCCTGACATACCCATAGAAATCTTTAGGGTTTTCCTTGATCCGATCTACCAATGACTTCTCATGTTCCCTCCTAGCTCCTCTTAGCTCTCTCTTTAGGTAAAGCTAACTCTACACTGTTCTCATAATGCACTGCCATTACAGGGACAGTATGGGGTTAGATACAAAGTAACAGTCCCTCTACATTGACCATAAGCTGCAGCTCCTGAAGATCGTGTTGGGGAGTGAATCGTTTTTTGCGCTGCTTTCTTTGGAGCTATATTCGCCTTCCTGCTTCCTATTCGGGTGTAAGTAGTTAATTGTCAGCCTGTGAGATCCCACCACCTTCTCCCTTTTTGTAATCTACCTTCCCACCTGGTTTTGTGCAGCTCCTAAGATCAGCCTTTGGCTGTAGGACATGTAAGCACCATTTCCTTCCCCAGTTTAAGGAGTTAAAATATCCTCTGATTGAGAAGCCAATGGGTTCAAAGGCTGACTCCACCTCTTTATTTAGTTTGCACCTTTATCTGCTTCCAGCAGGAGGGCAGCAGAGCAGGATTGGATCAAGTGCCATGTGCTGACAGGGATTGGTGCAGTTTGAGAGCTGCGGTTATATATAGCTGTATGACGAGGTGTTGGAGGGGGCGTGTTAGAATTTTGCTCAGAGACGGAAGATATGACAGGAGTTGTGTTTGAGGCAGCCACTGAATTTTCTGTGCAGGGGTGTAATTTGCCCTGAACCCAGGAGGGTGGGAGGAAAGCAGGTGGAGATTCTGGTGTTGGCCATTGATGGGCCTGTGCTCAGATCCTGAGAGACCTGTTCAGCTGCTAGGGTTGGAGGCATTTCAGCTGCTTTATCATCAGCTGGCAGTGATCTAACTCCTGACACATTTCAAAGTGAAAACTCGGCAAAATTAAGGAACGGTTAAAAGAAGGAAGTATCGTCATCAAGCAGATTCAGCCGACTACTGTTGTTTTTTCCTTAAAGAATCATTAACCAGTTAGAGAGATAAGGTGTACGGCTGGGGAGTGGCACAGGCTGTGATGGTTTCACCTCATTGATCCTGATAACTGACTGCAAGCAATTGAGATTTAGGGTGGGAGATCTTGGGGGACTGGAGAAAACATTGTGAAATGCTGTGTGTATCTAACTTGTGGCAGAATGAACTTTTGCCGCCCAGCCTGGTAGTGTCCGGCTGGTGCTGACACTGAGAGATTTCTGCTGGGGTTGGTATCACTGCCATTGGGCACTCTTCATGATGATGGAAGATGCAGAGGAAGTTATTAGTTTCCTGGATAAAGTGCTTCTAGATGCAGATGCCTTGTCCCTGAATGAGTTTGAATGGGATGGAGCAAAGATTCCAGAGGCTGGGCCCTCCAATTCCGTGCCAGCGAAGGTGAGGCAGCTGTGCGATTGTGGACAGGGCTGGGGGAGGGGGGCATTGACTCCATTCAGGGAGGTGGGTGTGGATTGGGTTTGGGAGGGGGTTTGGGTATTGCATTGGGTGGGAGTTTGGATCGCGTTGAGGGGCTGGGTGGGAATTGAGTTTGGGGGAGAATTGGGAAGTGGATGGGGATCGTGTTTGGGAAAAGTGGATTATGTTGGGAGTGGGTGGGGTTTGAGTTTGCGAAGGGAGTTGATTGGGTTGGGGAGTGGGTGGGGATTGATTTTGGGGAAGGGAGTGGATTGGGTTGGGGAGTGGGTGGGGATTGATTTTGGGGGAGGGATGGATTCAGTTGGGGTGTGGGTGGGGATTGAGTTTGGGGGAGAGATAGATTGAGTTGGGGTGTGGGTGGGGATTGAGTTTGGCAGGGGAGTGGATTGGGTTGGGGGAGTTGGATGAGGATTGCCTTTGGGGGTGGGTGGGGATTTCCTTTGGGAGGGGAGTGGATTGGGTTGGGGGGTGGGTGGGGATTGATTTTGGGGGAGGGATGGATTCAGTTGGGGTGTGGGTGGGGATTGAGTTTGTCTGGGGAGTGGATTGGGTTGGGGGGGTTGGATGAGGATTGCCTTTGGGGGTGGGTGGGGATTTCCTTTGGGAGGGGAGTGGATTGGGTTGGGGGGTGGGTGGGGATTGGTTTGGGGGTGAAGGTGGAGATCGAGTTTAGCAGGGATGTGGATTGGGTTGGGAGGGGTGGGTGTGGATTGGTTTGGGGGTGAGGGTGGAGATCGAGTTTAGCAGGGATGTGGATTGGGTTGGGAGGGGTGGGTGTGGATTGGTTTGGGGGTGAGGGTGGAGATCGAGTTTAGCAGGGATGTGGATTGGGTTGGGAGGGGTGGGTGTGGATTGGTTTGGGGGTGAGGGTGGAGATCGAGTTTAGCAGGGATGTGGATTGGGTTGGGAGGGGTGGGTGTGGATTGGTTTGGGGGTGAGGGTGGAGATCGAGTTTAGCAGGGATGTGGATTGGGTTGGGAGGGGTGGGTGGGGATTGAGTTTGGCATGAGAGTGGATTGCGTTTACAAGAGCAGGGCGTCTGGTGCAGTTCATATTTGGGTAGAGAAGGTGTTGTTTGCAGTTTGTGAGGGACAGAGGGGACATGGAGAATCATTGAAGGCTGGAGGGTTATAGTGGGGTAGAGTTTTCCGCAAGAGAGGGTTAGTTGGGGTTTTCTGTGTGAGTTTCTGGGATTAGGGCAATGATTAGAGAATCATCACCTTCAGGGAAAAATTAGAAGCATATTGACAGGACTCATGTGAAATGTAGAATTTGCGAGTTGAAATTGTTCACAATATCTTTGACTGTGGGAATGAAGCATCATAGGCCATTCAGCTCTTTGCTCTTCAATAAGTTCATGGCTAGTTGCGGTCTCTGCTCCTCTTCCCTGTCTGCAACAAGACTCCAAACTCTTCCTCAGCCTTGGATAAATTCAGTGACCCACCTTCCGCCGTTTCAGGAAGTTTGCAGTCTGAACTTTAGGGATTCTTCAAATGTGTGGTTAGTGCTAACATTCAACTGGTCTATTTTACAGAGTGAGATGGATCCAGAGAAGCGATTGGAGATGAGGAATTTTGTACTGTCTGGTATCCTGGCAAGTGAGGAGATCTACTTGAACCAGCTGGAGGCCCTACTCCTGGTAGAGAAGTATTGCACTTATTGTGTTGTCTCTGTCACTTTGTCTTTTTGATATCCCTTCACGGGATGTGGGCATCACTGGCTAGGCCATCCGTTATTGCCCAGAGAGCAGTTAGTGTAAGGACAACAGATTGTTCTCCCAAAAGGACATTAATGAACGAGGTGGATTTTTACAATTGATGGTAATGGTTATATTCCGGATTAGTATTGATTACATAGTGCTGATGTGGTGAGATTTCAACCTCTGTTCCATTATCTGAGGCCTCTGGACTCCTAGTCTAGTGATGGTAGCACAGTGCCTTCACAACCCCACGTGTGTCTCTGCTTTTCTCTGTGTATTTATCTGGAACTATATGTTTCTGTATATCACTCTATTTGCATAATTTGGCTACAAATTTGTCTGTCTGTCCCTGTCTATCTGTATGTCTGTACCTTTCTCTGTGTGCCTCTGTCTTATCAATCTATGTGTGCAAGTTACTGTCGCTCTTATCCATCTGTGTGTTTGTTTCTGTACTGGTCTGTGTGTATCTTTCTGCCTGTGTCCCTGTATGTCTGTATCTGTCTGTATGTCTCTGCCTGTATCTGTGTGTGTGTGTCTCTGTGTCAGTCTGCATATGTTTCTGTATTCTTGTCCATGTTAGTCAATTTGTATGTTCCTGTCTGTGTATATCTTTGTATCAGACTCTGTATCGGTCTGTGTGTATGTTTCTGTCTGTCTCTGTCTGTATGAGACTGTGTGTTTCTGCCTGTCTGTATGTATGCATCTATCTCTCTGTATCAGTCTCTGTGTATTTCTGTCTGTCTGCGTCTGTCTATATCTGTCTCTGTGTTTCTGCCTGAGTCTCAGTCCCTGTATCAGATTATGTGCAAGTTTTAATCTGTGTCTCTAATGTTTTTGTTTGTGTGTATGTTCCTGTCTGTGTCTCTGTCTGTATTGGTCTGTATCCGTCTTTGTATAAGTTTCTGTCTATGTGTCTTGGCCTACATCAGTGTATGTTGAAGAGAGTCCACATGACAGAAGAGGAGGTTCTAGAAGTCTTAAAATGAATTAAGGTACATAAATCACTGGGACCTGATCAAATGTATCTTAGGACTTTGGAGGGTGGCTAATGCTGTGCCATTATTTAAGAAAGGCACAGGAAAATACCTGAAACCACAGACTGAAGAGCTAAATGTCTATGGTGGGTAAGTTGTTAGAGGGACTTCTGAGAGACTGGATCAATAGGCATTTGAACAGGCAAGGACTCATTTAGAATATTCAGCATGGCTTTGTCCAGGGAAATTGTATCTCATGAATTTGATTGAGTTTTTTGAAGGAGCGACCAAGAAAGTAGATGAGGACAGTGCGGCAGACATTGTCTCCATGGACTTCAGCAAGGCCTTTGACAAGGTACCGCACACTAGGTTGTGAAGTAAGGTTAAATCTCATGGGATCCAGGGAGAGCTAGCCAACTGGATACAAAATTGACTTGACAGTAGAAGACAGAGGCTGATGGCAGAGGACTGTTTCTCAGATTGGAAGCCTGTGTTGACAGGGAGTGGTGCTGGGTTCACTGTTGCTTGTCATTTATATAAATGATTTGGATGAGAATTTAGGAGGTATGATTAGTAAGCTTGTGGATGTCATTAAGATTGGTGGTTAATAATGGACAGTGAAGGTTATCTGGCAGCACAGTGAAATCTTGATCAACTGGGCCAGTGGGCTGAGGAATGGCAGATGGAGTTTAACTTAGATAAATGGATAGTGTTGCATTTTGGTGGGTCAAACCAAGGCAGTACTTACACAGTCAATGGTAGGGTCCTGGGGAGCATTATAAAACAAAGGAATCAAGGGGTACAGGTTCATAGTTCCTTGAAAATGGAGTCACAGGTAGACAAGGTGATGAAGAAGGCTTTTTGCATGCTTCTTTGTATTGGTCAGAGCATTGAGTGTAGGAGTTGGGACATCTTATTGTGGCTGTTCAAACCATTGGTGAGGCCAAATTTGGAATTTTGTGTGCAGTTCTGGTCGCCCCACTATAGAAAGGGTATTATTAAAGAGTGTAGAAAAGATTTATTGGATTGCTGCCTGGACTGGAAGGTTTGAGATATAAGGTGAGGTTTGATAGGCTGGGACTTGCCCTGGAGCATAGGAGACTAAAGGGTGACCTTATAGAGGTCTATAAAATCATGAGATGCATAGGTAAGGTAGATAGCCAACAGCTTTTCCCCAGGGTGGAGTAGTCTAAGGCTAGAGGGCATAAGTTTAAGGTGAGAAGGGTCTGGGAGGCAATTTATTTACACACAGGCTGGGGAGTGTCTGGAATGGGCTGCCAGGGGTAGTGGTGGAGGTGAGTATAATGTTGTTATTTAAGAAACATTTAGACAGGTACGTGGATGGGATAGGTATGGAGGGACATGGGCCAAACGCAGGCGAATGGAACTAGTCCAATTGGGCCGAAAGGCCTGTTTCCACACTGTAAATCTCTGTGAATATGTGGATGTTTCAATCTCTCTCTCTATCTATATCCGTCCGTATGCATTTTTCTGTCTGTGTTAGTCTGCAGGTATGTGTTAAAGTTTTTTAAATTTATTGACCGGAAATGTTTCTCTCTGTCATGACTTGTTTACTGGCCATTTATAGTTGTCCTTCTATTTAACGTCTTTCCAAATTATGAAAATATTATAGGCAGATCACTTTCTTTCAACAGAGTTCCTGAGACTCCTTGCTACACTTACCCTTCAAGCTTATATTTAAAATTGCATTTCTATGTCAGATATTCTCTGATGTTTTTAGTTTTGAAAATGTGCTACTGAGCTGCCTTCTTGAATAAAATAACCCCTGCTGGGTCACTTCAGACAGCAATAACAATTTGACGGTGTTGTGAAACTGGAGTCATATGTAGGCCAGATGGGAAAGGGTCACCATGAGGTTTCTATGGTTTCAGACCGAAGATCCAGCCTCCAACTGCTTTATCTCATGCCTGCTACTTCATGCCTTTATGGCCAGTGTTTTTGTCACTACTCTGCAACCAGGCAGTTTCTGTGTCTCAGACTGACCACTCAGAGCTGCCCAGAGCAATGGAGTGTCTGCACTGACTGGACCTTGGGGAGGAGGATATACTGTACACCACAACTCCACAGCAAGACAGTGCCACTTCAACTGCTGCCCGCGAGACTCCCAATTGAAACAAACCTGTGCCAGAACAGATCAGCACAAACCTGATCTGAACCAGCTGATCCCAGGAGTTGATTCCAAGAACCAATCCTGGATGCTGATCACAGGAGCTGGTCTCAACCAGGAGCCGATCTTGGGGGATGATGCCAGGCATTCATTCTGAACCAAATTCTGCACCGATCTCACTTGAGGCCCCAAGATTGGGAATTTTTAAATGGAATTTATTACAAATTTGGAGGAGGAAATCAGAAGCTCCATGCCAGTCCGAACCAGTCCAGAGAGGGAGGGGTCAAACACTACTGACCTCCTGACAGGGCGGCGCTCCCTCAGCACTGACCCTCCGACAGTGCAGCACTCCCTCAGCACTGACCCTCCGACAATGCGGCACTCCCTCAGCACTGACCCTCCGACAGTGCGGCACTTCCTCAGCACTGACCCTCCGAGAGTGCAGCACTCCCTCAGCACTGACCCTCCGACAGTGCGGCAATCCCTCAGCACTGACCCTCCAACAGTGCGGCACTCCCTCAGCACTGACCCTCCGACAGTGCGGCCCTCTGACAGTGTGGTACTCCCTCAGCACTCACCCTCCGACAGTATGGCACTCCCTCAGCACTGACCCTCTGACAGTGCGGCGCTCCCTCAGCACTGACCCTCCGACAGTGCGGCGCTCCCTCAGCACTGACCCTCCGACAGGGCAGCCCTCCCTCAGCACTGACCCTCCGACAGTGCGGCACTCACTCAACACTGACCCTCCGACACTGCAGCACTCCCTCAGCACTGACCTCCTGACAGGGCGGTACTCCCTCAGCACTGACCTCCTGACAGGGCGGTACTCCCTCAGCACTGACCCTCCGACAGTGCGGCACTCCCTCAGCACTGACCCTCCGACAGTGCGGCACTCCCTCAGCACTGACCTCCTGACAGGGCAGCCCTCCCTCAGCACTGACCCTCCGACAGTGCGGCACTCCCTCAGCACTGACCCTCCGACAGTGCGACACTCCCTCAGCACTGACCCTCCGAACATGCGCGCTCCCTCAGCACTGACCCTCTGACAGTGCGGCGCTCCCTCGGCACTGACCCTCTGACAGTGCGGCGCTCCCTCGGCACTGACCCTCTGACAGTGCGGCGCTCCCTCGGCACTGACCCTCTGACAGTGCGGCGCTCCCTCGGCACTGACCCTCTGACAGTGCGGCGCTCCCTCGGCACTGACCCTCTGACAGTGCGGCGCTCCCTCGGCACTGACCCTCCGACAGTGCGGCGCTCCCTCGGCACTGACCCTCCGACAGTGCGGCGCTCCCTCTGCACTGACCTTCCGACAGTGCGGCGCTCCCTCTGCACTGACCTTCCGACAGTGCGGCGCTCCCTCAGCACTGACCTCTGACAGTGAGGCACTCCCTCACACTGACCCTCCAACTGTGGTAATGTCATTAGAGACAACTCAAATCAAGTAACATGTCTGGCTCAGTCTGTCACTTTGAGTCAAGCAGTCCTTGTTTCTAGACCCAAGGCCTGCCCTGAACCAGTGTAAATGGTTTGGAAACCTTGCCACCCTGGAGTGGAGAGGGGAGTTCGCTCAATGACCAAAGTGTCTCAGTGTCTGTGAACTTGTGCAGTCTCAGTTATAGAGAATCCTATTGACCATGTCACTGGCTTTTTCCCGAACCCTCTCTTTCAGCCACTGAAGCCACTCAAAGCTGCTGCTACCACCTCACAGCCGGTTCTGACCAATCAGCAAATTGAGACCATCTTCTACAAGGTGCAGGAAATCCAACAGATTCACCGAGAATTCTGTGACAGTCTGCGTCCCAAAATCGAGAACTGGGATTCCCAGCATTCTGTGGGACACCTCTTCCAGAAGCTGGTAAATGGGGAAGGGGCACTGCAAGTGGATGTGTGCGCGGCCAACTGTCACCCCCTCCCCCTGAGCTCTGTCAGGATGATTCCAGACTGAATGGTCCATCTCATCCTCTCCTCCCCCCATTCCCCCACCCCCAGTTTCTGTCTCAGTCGCTCTTTCTTTCCCCCTTCTCTGTGTCTCTTTCCCCTTTGTCCTTCCCAGCTTCCCATCTCTCCCCCAGATGTCTGTCTCTCTTTCCTTCCCTCCCTGTCCCCCCCTCTCTCACTTACCCCTCTTTTCCACCTCACCCTTCCTCTTTCTTCCCTCCCTCTCTCTTTCCCCACCCTCACGTCTCTATTATCTCTTGTCCATCTTCTCTCTCCCCTCCCTCATACGAACTAGGAGCAGGAGTAGGCCGTCTGACCCTTCTAGCCTGCTCCACCAATCAATAGGATCATGACTGATCTTCTCGTGGACTCAGATTCACTTGCCTGTGTACTCTCAACGTATCCCTTAATTCCTTCATTGTTCAAAAAAAATACCTTAGCTTTAAAAACATTTACTGAAATAGCGTGAACTACTTCACTGGGCAGGGAATTCCATAGATTTACAGCCCTCTGGGTGAGGATGTACCTTCTCTACTCCCCACTCTGACCCTGCTCTGATTGCCCCTCCCTCTCTCTGTCTATAGGCCGAAGGTCTCGGAGTGTACCAGGCCTTTGTGGGAAATTATAAAGTTGCCGTGGAGACAGTTGAGAGATGTAGCTTGGCTAACAACAACTTCAAGAAGATCTCAGAGGTAAGGTGGGATTACATGGAGTAACTGACCTGAGGCAATAGGTTTGGGCTGAGAGATCACTCTGTCTCAGCTGACTGTTCTTCCTCTCTCTCTTTTAAGAATCTGAAAGTCAAAAGCCCCAAGGATTCAAAGGAATGTTCCACCTCTGTCACATTGGAAGGTAGGTTTCTCGAACATGCTTTTGAAGGTAGTGACCTTGTGCTGTGAGCCCCTCAGACTTGCACTGCCCCATTGCTGGGTCCACATGTCGAGCTGTGATCTGAGCACTCGCTGTGTCCTTATTGTTGCCGATCCATGTATGAGCCTGGTGACTGTCTGTCAGTGTGTACCGAGCCCACTACCCCGCCCTTCCCCCAGCAATCCATGTGACAGCAGGACTCGGGGCTCGGTGTGGACAGGACTGAGTAAGATACAGAGAGTGAGGGAGGAGGGGAGGCGATGGAAATGTTGCTGATACTCCGGCTCTGCTGCAAGTGCAGCTGCTATGGTAAATGCTTGGTGTTGTTGCTTTGTGTCTTTGTGTATCTCTGCCTCATCCATATTCTGCTCATTAAGCTGCCTCTGTGTGAAAGAGAATACATGAGACAATAGCAGTCGACTTGCCCGTTTCCCCTGCTGCCTTCACCTCGACAATCTTACTCCCATTTACTTTGATGATTAGACGTGGTTTCCTTTGTCCTTGTCGTCACCTTCTAAAACGGAAAAGAGATTAATCCCAAACCATAGGGAATGTTTGACATTCTGAGGACATTCAAGAGAGATTGCACATTCTCCACTCACTGTGCACCCGATATTTGCAGCAGACTCTCCCTGATTCAGGGGCAAGGGAGATAACATTGACTCTGTGTTTCCCCCTCCTGCCCGAGGCTTTCGATCTGGAGGGTTTCTCTCAAAAACTTGTGGCCAGTGAGCACAGGCTGGACCCCAACCCCCTGTGGGCACAGATTTACCGGCCCTACCTGACCCCTCACTGCCAGAATCACTTGTATGTAATGGGCAGGGGTCTGTGTGTGTAATCAGTGGAGTCTGTATTATGCCCACCCAGTTTTCAAGTGAAAATGATCCTACATGTTCCTTTGTTAGCAGGTCTTGTTGCTAGGCAGGGGAACAGTGTGTGAATCTGTCCATTCCTGTGTGTGAGAATGCTGGGACTCAGCAATGCAGAATTGTTAGCCTGCAGCAAGCAACTTCCCTGTGTGTGTCACTCGTGACAAAAATCACATTGTGATCAAAAACAAACTCATAAAAGAGTCATAACAGAGAATCCTGTTACTGTTTCTGGAGACATAGCTCACATTGTGAAATGCCACAAGTCCCTGGAATTCAGCGAGAGGAAAAGAGACCACTTCACTGTTCACTGAGCAAGATTCTCATCATTGCCATGAAAATGTTATCATTGTCAGTAAAGCTCCCTCGACACTGTCCCCCATCAAACACTCCCAGGACAGGGACAGCATGGGGTTAGATACAGAGTAAAGCTCCCTCTACACTGTCCCCCATCAAACACTCCCAGGGACAGGGACAGCATGGGGTTAGATACAGTGTAAAGCTCCCTCTACACTGTCCCCATCAAACACACCCAGGGACTGGGACAGCATGGGGTTAGATACAGAGTAAAGCTCCCTCTACACTGTCCCCATTAAACACTCCCAGGACAGGGACAGCATGGGGTTAGATACAGTGTAAAGCTCTCTCTACACTGTCCCCATTAAACACTCCCAGGACAGGGACAGCATGGGGTTAGATACAGTGTAAAGCTCTCTCTACACTGTCCCCCATCAAACATTCCCAGGACAGGGACAGCATGGGGTTAGATACAGAGTAAAGCTACCTCAACATTGTCCCCCATCAAACACTCCCAGGACAGGGACAGCACGGGGTTAGATACAGAGTAAAGCTCTCTCTACACTGTCCCCATTAAACACTCCCAGGACAGGGACAGCATGGGGTTAGATACAGAGTAAAGCTCTCTCTACACTGTTCCCATTAAACACTCCCAGGACAGGGACAGTATGGGGTTAGATACAGAGTAAAGCTCTCTCTACACTGTCCCCATTAAACACTCCCAGGACAGGGACAGTATGGGGTTAGATACAGAGTAAACCTTCCCCTACACTGTGCCCCATCAAACACTCCCAGGACAGGGACAGCACGGTATTAGATACAGAGTTAATCTGTGATTAGGTAAAGTGATTGTAAAAGTTAATTTTTCTCAGCCGTGTCTATCTGTTTCAGCTCTGCTCTACAAGCCAATCAACCGAGTTACTCGAAGCACCCTGGTGCTACATGTGAGTATTCAACCTGTCCTAATGGTAAACTTTAATATTCAAAGAATGGTCACTTCGTGTAACAGAAGGGACAAAAATATTATCACAAAATACGACCTTTCTGTGAAGAACACAAAGAGGAGTTGTATAATCAAAATTTTATGGAGTCCCAATTGGAATCATTTCCACCGCCCACACCCCAACACACACGCGTACGTATTTGACTTCAATAATATCTGGAGTTAAGAATCTAATAAATGATGGAAAAATCCATTATTGACTGTCAGAAAAATCATCTGGTTCATTACTGTCCTTTAGAGAAGGAAACTGCCATCCTCACCCAGCCTATACTTGACTGCTGACCCACAGCAATGTGGTTGGCACCTACCTGCCCTCTGGGCAATTAGGGATGGGCAATAAATGCTGGGCCTAGTCAGCGACACCCTCATCCTGTGAATTAATAAACAAGAAAATAGTGCGGCGCTCCCTCAGAACTGAACCTCCGACAGTGCAGCACTCCCTCAGCACTGACCCTCCGACAGTGCGGCGATCCCTCAGTACTGACCCTCCGACAGTGCAGCACTCCCTCAGCACTGACCCTCCGACAGTGCGGCGCCCCCTCAGCACTGACCCTCCGACAGTGCGGCGCTCCCTCAGCACTGACCCTCCGACAGTGCGGCGCTCCCTCAGCACTGACCCTCTGACAGTGCGGCGCTCCCTCAGTACTGACCGTCCGACAGTGCGGCGCTCCCTCAGTACTGACCCTCCAACAGTGCAGCCCCATGGGATGTGCTATCCTGCGTTTTGTGCTGGAATCTCTGAAATGGGCCTTTAACCCAGTGATTGGTGCTTGTAATGTGAAAATCTTGCCCTGGAATCTCAGCACCACCTCCACATCACCACCTACTTTTCCCCCCAAGGCTTTTCACCAGGTCTATTGAATTGAAAATTTCAGTGATGACCTTTGGAATATCACTCTGCCCCCTTAAAATCCTTAGTGTGAAAAAGCAAGCAATTCAGCCCATTGAGCCCACACTGATTCTCCAAACAGCATACTCCCCCAACCCACCCCATAACCCTGTATTTCTCATGGTAAACTCATCTAGCCTGCACCTCCCTGAACACTGGACAGTTTAGCATCCACCCTAACCTGCACATCTTTGGACTGTGGGAGGAAACCGGAGTACCTGGAGGAAACCCACGCAGACACGGGGAGAATGTTTGAGCTCTACACAGACTGTTGCCCAAGGTGGGAATTGAACCCAGGTCCGTGGCACTGTGAAGAGCCACTGTGCTGCCTTAACATTGCTGAGGAGGTAGAGGCAGGTTTAACAGAGCTGCTGTGTCTGTGATTGCAGGATCTCCTGAAGCACACTCCAACACAGCATCCCGACTACCCCTTACTGCAGGATGCTCTCCGAATCTCTCAGAATTTCCTGTCCAGCATTAATGAGGAAATCTCTGATCGGCACGCACACATGACACTGGCAAAGGGAGAGGTGAGTGGACATGTCCGGTGGGGCTGGAGCCTGGGGCCTGGGTTGACTGCTGTCGGATGGATCATTGTCACCTGATGCTGGTCTGACTGACAGTTCCCCCAGAATCCAAGGCTGCAGCTAACAGCAGGGTGAGAGGCTTTGTGGACAGCTTCCTGTTGGCCATTACTGCTCCTTGTTCATTGCTAAAAGCAGACGAGAAGCTGATGCTTTTCATTGTGCACTCGTCGGAAGTAGGATGCAAAAAACAGCCCTGAGAAATCAGACACCATTTTACCAGGCACGAGAACAGAGTGCTGATTGGTTGAGCTTTTATTGGCAATGTAGCAACAACAGTTAACTGTCAGTCTGAATTTGCAGACCAGGCAGGTACTGACTGTTAACAAGTCTTGTTGATCATTGACAGTGAGCAGCCGGCTGATGGTGTTTGCAAGCTGAGGACATTATTTCCACCATTAAATGTGAATCTGCTCCTGGATGTCATTTATCAAAAGATCAGAGTTACAGAAGCCCCTGACATTAATACTCAGGGCTCTGTTTTATGAGGGCTAAAAGAATTTGTTCGAGTGTTCCATCTTTTTTTAAAAAAAGGGGGTCATGGAGACAGCCAGCATTCCGATGGCAACACCCTGACCAAACCAGAATTGATCTGACTGCCTGAGAAGTCACATTGACAGTTACTACATCTCCACGCCAAGAATGATTCAACCAATCAGGACCCTATTCTCATACCTTATAAAATGATGTCTCTTTTTCAAGTTGTTTCTTGTGTCCGAGTTCTGATCAGTTCACCTTCTCCTCTCTGTTTAGTATTGTTGACGTCTTGTACTCCCCTTGTTTCAGGTTCATTTGATGTGCCCTGCCCATCACTGAGACATGGTGCGGATTATTCCCCCATAACTCCCCTGGCATGTTGGTAAATACCCTGAACCCAACCCTGTTGATGATTGCCCCTAGATGGTAACCTCCACCACACCCACACCACCCTTTGGTGGATTTCCTGTCATCCCATGGCAATGGTTTCCACCAGCAGAGCTCCCTCCGACAGTGGTGACCCTGTGTGAATATCTTCCTGCTTTCTCTTTCAGAATCGGCAGTTGGTGAGAGACGGTTTTATTGTTGAAGTTTCAGAGGGATCCAGGAAACTGCGACATGTTTTCCTCTTCACTGATCTCCTGTTGTGCGGCAAACTGAAAAAGCAGGCAGTCGGGTAGGGAATTTCCGGGTCTGCATTCTGCTAATGGAGACAGATTTCTGGGGTGTACATGCCCCAGGTCAGTGGGAAATGAATAAAATGAACAGACTCAGCGAAAGAAACAGTTATCTGATTGAGCTGATACAGTAAAAGCTAGGGCTGATGCAGTAGATGTTAAGTTTTAAGATTTGCTAAAGGGAAGATATATGGCATTATTTGTCTCTCTTTATCCGTCTTGCTCAGTCACACCCACACTGTGGCCTGTGTGCATGCCCCCTCTCTGAGCATCCTACTCCTCATCTGTCTGCCTCTGTCTTACCATGTCTCTGCTACTGTCCCTATATCACTCGCCCCCCCCCCCCACTACACTATTCCATTTTCTTCCCTATGCCTACCCAATGACCATTTAAATGCCCTTGAAGTTGGTGAGTCTACTGCTGTTACAGGCAGTGTGTTCCACACCCCTACCACTCCCTGAGTAAAGAAACTACCTCTGACATCTGACCTATGTCTGTCACCCCTCAGTTTAAAGCTATGTCCCTTTGTTCTAGCCATCACCATCCGAGGAAAAAGGTTCTCCCTGTCCACCCGATCTAACCCTCTGATTATCTTATATATCTCAATCAAATCACCTCTCGACCTTTTCTCTAACAAAAACAGCCTCAAGCCTGTCTTCGGATGCTGCCTGAATTGCTGTGCTCTTCCAACACCACTGATCCAGAATCTGGTTTCCAGCATCTGCAGTCATTGTTTTTACCTCAAGTCCCTCAGCCTTTCCTCGTAAGACCTTCCCTCCAGACCAGGCAACATTCTAGTAAATCTCCTCTGAACCTTTTCCAAAGCTTCCTCATCTTTCTTATAATGCGGTGATCAGAACTGTATGCAATACTCCAAGTGCGGCCACACTAGTATCTTTTACAACTGCAGCATAACGTCATGGCTCTGAAACTCACTCCCTCTACCAATAAAAGCTAACACACCATATGTCTTCTTAATAACCCTATCAACCTGGGTGGCAACTTTCAGGGATCTATGTACCGAGATCTCTCTGCTCATCTACACTGCCAAGAATCTTATCATTACCCTGCATTCCTGTTACTCCTTCCAAAGTAAATCATCTCACACGTTTATGCATTAAACTCCATTTGCCACCTCTCAGCCCAGCTCTGCAGCTTATCTATGTCCCTCTGTAACCTGCAACATCCTTCAGCACCATCCACAACTGCATCAATCTTAGTGTCATCCACAAATTTACTAACCCATGCTTCTACACCCTCATCCAGATCGTTCATACAAATGACAAACAGCAGTGGACCCAACACCAACCCTTGTGGTACACCACGAGTAACTGAATTCCAGGATGAACATTTCCCATCAACCACCACCCTCTGTCTTCTTTCAGTACGCCAATTCCTGATCCAAGCCACTAAATCACCCTCAATCCCATGCCTCTGTATTTTGTGCAGTAGCCTACCATGAGGAACCTTATTAAATGCCTTACTGAAATCCATATACACCACATCAACGGCTTTACTCTCATCCACCTGTTTGATCACCTTCTCAAAGAACTCAATAAGGTTTGTGGGACATGACCTACCCTTCACAAAATCGTGTTGACTATCCCTAATCAAATTTTCCCTTTCTAGATGATTATAGATCCTATCTAAGAACCAAGAAAATTTACAGCCCAGGAATAGGCCCTCCAAGCCTGAGCCGATCCAAATCCACTGTCTAAACCTATCACCCACTTCCTAAACATCTGTATCCCTCTGCTCCCCTCCTACTCCTGCATCTGTCCAGACGCATCTTAAATGAATCTACTGTGCCTGCCTCTACCACCTCTGCTGGCAACGTGTTCCAGACGCCCACCACCCTCTGTGTGAAGTACTTCCCACGTGTATCCCCCTTAAACTTTCCACTTCTCACCTTGAACGCATGACCTCTGGTTATTGAATCCCTCACCCTGGGAAAAGCTTACCTCTATCCACCCTGTCTATACCCTTCATGATTTTGTAAACCTCAATCAGGTCCCCCCCTTAATCTCCTTTTTTCTAATGAAAACAATCCTAACCTACTCAACCTCTCTTCATAGCTAGCACCTTCCATACCAGGCAACATCCTCGTAAACCTTCTCTGCACCCTCTCCAAAGCGTCCACATTCTATCTCTTATAACCTTTTCCAAATCTTTACCCAAAACAAAAGTAAAGCTCACTGGTCTATAATTTCCAGGGTTGTCTCTACTCCCCTTCTTGAACAAGGGAATCACATTTGCTATCCTCCAGTCTTCTGGCACTATTCCTGTAGACAATGACAACTTAAATATCAAAGCCAAAAGCTCTGCAATCTCCTCCTTGGCTTCTCAGAGAATCCTAGGATAAATCCCCTCCCCCTCATTCCTCCCCCCCGCCCCGCTTCAGCCCCCCCATTCCGTTTCCCCCCTCACTCCATCCCCCATTCCGAACACCCCCCCCACTTCATCCCCCCCATTCTGTTTACCCCCACCTCCCCCACATTCCCCCCTCCCCCACATTCCCCCCTCCCCCACATTCCCCCCTCCCCCACATCCCCCCCCTCCCACCACCTCCCCTGGCCCCCTTCCCCAATTCGGCTGCTCACCCTCTGTCTCATGCTGTCTCTGTCTCACTTTTTTTCTCTCTCTCTCTCTTCCTCTCTGGGGGGCTCTCCATCTCTCTCTCCCAGTTTCACTCCCTGTCCCTCTCTATCAGCTCTCTATCTCTCTCACTCTGTCCGTCTTGCTGGTGCCTCTGTCCTTCTCTTGCACATTGCTGCCATCATTGAGCAGGATTGAGAGGCTGAATGGCTTCCTGTGTTCCTATTGACTGTTGGAGCACCCATGTTTTTTTTGAGCTGACAATTCCACGCTGTTACCTGGGCACTGGGTATTCAGCTTGGAGTTCTGCCAAATTTCTATCTTTGCAAACTGGAGTGTTGTTACTGCCTGTGGGTGCAGTGTGGGTACTCTCCCTTCCTGCTCATTGTCATTACCTGTGTGACCAGCCTGCTGCATCATGTTAGCCTTTTCCTTTCAGTGACCACAACTTCCTACACGTGATCGCACAGCTCTCCCGGGCAATTTCTCTGTCTAACTTTCTCCCCATCTTGTTCTCTTTATCTATCTCTCTTTCTTTCACCCTTTCTCTCTCTCTACCTCTTTATCTTTTTCAGTGTCTCTGTCTCCCCCTTCCCTGTCTCTATCACTGTCTCTTTCTCTCTATCTCTGTCCCCCTCCCTCCCTCCCTCTCCCTGTCCCCTCTTTCTGTCTCCTTGTTACCCCCTCTCTCTCTGTCCACCTTCTCTCTCTCTGTCCCCCCCCATCTCCCCCTCTGTATTCCCCTGTCCCCCTCTCTGCCATACGTCCCTCCCCCGTCAATGCCCCCGTTCCACCCTCTTTGTCCCCCCTTCCCGTCTCCCTCTTAACCGTACTGTTTGTCCCCGTCACCCTCCTGTGTCCCCCTTACTCTGAACCCCCTGCCCCCCCCGTCCCCCCTCTCTCTCTGACCCCTCCTCGCTCGCTCTCTCTGTCTCCCTCTCTCTCTCTGTCCCCCTCCTCTCTCGGTCTCTCTCTGTCTCCCTCCTCCTCTCTCTCTGTCCCCCTCCTCTCTCTCTCTCTCTGTCCCCCTCCTTTCTCTCTCTCTCTCTCTGTCCCCCTCCCCTCTCTCTCTCTCTCTGTCTCCCTCCTCCTCTCTCTCTGTCCCCCTCCACTCTCTCTCTGTCCCCCTCCTCTCTCTCTCTCTCTGTCCCCCTCCTCTCTCTCTCTCTGTCCCCCTCCTCCTCCTCTCTCTCTGTCCCCCTCCTCTCTCTTTCTCTCTCTGTCCCCCTCCTCTCTCTCTCTCTCTCTGTCTCCCTCCTCTCTCTCTGTCTCTCTCTCTCTCTCTGTCCCCCTCCTCTCTCTCTCTCTCTCTCTCTGTCCCCCTCCTCTCTCTCTCTCTCTGTCTCCCTCCTCTCTCTCTGTCTCCCTCCTCTCTCTCTGTCTCTCTCTCTCTCTCTCTGTCCCCCTCCTCTCTCTCTCTCTGTCTCCCTCCTCTCTCTCTCTCTCTGTCCCCCTCCTCTCTCTCTCTGTCCCCCTCCCCTCTCACTCTGTCCCCCTCCTCTCTCTCTCTGTCCCCCTCCTCTCTCTCTCTCTCTCTGTCCCCCTCCTCTCTCTCTCTGTCCCCCTCCTCTCTCTCTCTCTCTGTCGCACTCCTCTTTCTCTGTCTCTCTCCCTCGCTCACCCCCCTCTCTCTTCCCCCCCCTCTCTTCCCCCCCCCTCTCTGTTCCACCCCCTCTCTCCCCCCCCCCTCTCTGTTCCCCCAGTCCCCCCCTCTCTGTCTCCCCTCCCCTCTCTGTCTCCCCTCCCCTCTCTGATCCCCCACCCTCTCTGTCCCCCCCACCATCTCTGTCCCCCCACCCTCTGTCCCCCCCCCCCCGGCTCCCCCCTCTCTCGGTCCCCCCCCTCTCTCGGTCCCCCCTCTCTCTGTCCCCGCCTCTCTCTGTCCCCCCCCCCTCTCTCTGTCCCCCCCCTCTCTGTCCCCCCCCCTCTGTCCCCCCCCCCCCTCTGCCCCCCCCCCCTCTGCCCCCCCCCCTCTCTGTCCCCCCCCCCTCTGCCCCCCCCCCTCTCTGCCCCCCCCTCTCTGTCCCCCCCCCTCTCTGTCCCCCCCTCTCTGTCCCCCCCCTCTCTGTCCCCCCCCTCTCTGTCCCCCCCCTCTCTGTTCCCCCCCCTCTCTGTTCCCCCCCCCTCTCTGTGTCCCCCCCTCTCTGTGTCCCCCCCTCTCTGTGTCCCCCTCTCTGTCCCCCCCTCTCTGTCCCTCCCTCTCTGTCCCCTCTCTCTGTCCCCCCCCCTCTGTCCCCCCCCTCTCTGTTCCCCCCCTCTCTGTTCCCCCCCTCTCTGTTCCCCCCCCTCTCTCTTCCCCCCCCTCTCTGTGTCCCCCCCTCTCTGTCCCCCCCTCTCTGTTCCCCCCCTCTCTGTTCCCCCCCTCTCTGTTCCCCCCCTCTCTGTTCCCCCCCTCTCTGTTCCCCCCCTCTCTGTTCCCCCCCTCTCTGTTCCCCCCCTCTCTGTCCCCACCTCTCTGTCCCCACCTCTCTGTCCCCTCTCTCTGTCCCCTCCCTCTCTGTCCCCCTCCCTCTCTGTCCCCCTCCCTCTCTGTCCCCCTCCCTCTCTGTCCCCCTCCCTCTCTGTCCCATCCCACTCTGTCCCCCCCCCCCACTCTGTCCCCCCCCCCCATTCTGTCCCACCCCCCCCACTCTGTCCCACCCCCTACTCTGTCCCCCCCCTCTCTGTCCCCCCCACTCTCTCTGTCCCCCCCACCCTCTCTGTCCCCCCACCCTCTGTCCCCCCTCCCGGCTCCCCCCCCCTCTCTGTTCCCCCCCCCCCCCTCTCGGTCCCCTCCCTCTCTCGGTCCCCTCCCTCTCTCGGTCCCCCCCCTCTCTCGGTCCCCCCCCTCTCTCTGTCCCCCCCTCTCTCTCTGTCACCCCCCTCTCTGCCCCCCCCCCTTTCCTCCCCCCCCCTCTTTCCTCCCCCCCCCCCTCTTTCCTCCCCCCCTCTGGCTCACCCTCTCTCCATCCCCCCCTCTCTCGGTCCCCCCCTCTCTCTGTCCCCCCCTCTCTCTCTGTCACCCCCCTCTCTGCCCCCCCCCCTTTCCTCCCCCCCCCTCTTTCCTCCCCCCCCCTCTTTCCTCCCCCCCCCCTCTTTCCTCCCCCCCTCTGGCTCACCCTCTCTCCATCCCCCCCTCTCTCGGTCCCCCCCCCTCTCTCGGTCCCCCCTCTCTCTGTCCCCCCCTCTCTCTCTGTCCCCCCCCCTCTCTGTTCCCCCCCCCCTCTCTGTCCCCCCCCTTCTCTGTCCCCTTCCTCTCTGTCCCCTTCCTCTCTGTCCCCCCCCCTCTCTGTCCCCCTCCCTCTCTGTCCCCCCCCCCTCTCTGTCTGCCCCCTCTCTGTTCCCCCCCGTCTCTGTTCCCCCCCCTTCTGTCCCCCCCTCTGTCCCCCCCTCTGTCCCCCCCCTCTCTGTCCCCCCCTCTCTGTCCCCCCCCCCTCTCTGCCCCCCCCCTCTGTCCCCCCCCTCTCTGTCCCCCCCCGTCCCCCCCCCCCTCTGTCCCCCCCCTCTCTGTCCCCCCCCCTCTCTGTCCCCCCCCTCCCTCTCTCTGTCCGCCCCCTCTCTGTCCCCCTCCCTCTCTGTCCCACCCCTCTCTGCCCCACCCCTCTCTGTCCCCCCCCTCTCTGTCCCCTCCCTCTCTTTCCCCCCCCCTCTGTTCCCCCCCTCTCTTCCCCCCCCCTCTCTTTCCCCCCCCTCTCTGTCCCCCCCCTCTCTGTCCCCCCCCTCTCTGTCCCTCCCCTCTCTGGCCCCCGCCTCTCTGGCCCCCCCTCTTTGCCCCCCCCTCTTTGCCCCCCCCTCTCTGCCACCCCTCTCTGCCACCCCTCTCTGCCCCCTCCTCTCTGCCACCCCTCTCTGTCCGCCCCCTCTCTGTCCCCCCCCCTCTCTGTCCCCCCCCCCCCGCCGTCCCTCTGTCGTCCCCCGTCCCTCCCTCTGTCCCCCCCGTCCCTCCCCCTCTGTCCCCCCCTCTCTGTCCCCCCCCCTCTGTCCCCCCCACTCTGCCCCCCCCCTGTCCCCCCCTCGCTGTCACCCCCCTCGCTGTCACCCCCCCTCGCTGTCACCCCCCTCGCTGTCACCCCCCTCGCTGTCCCCCCCCTCGCTGTCCCCCCGCTCTCTGTCCCCCCCTCTCTGTCCCCCCCTCTCTGCCCCCCCCTCTCTGTCCCCCCTCCTCTCTGTCCCCCCTCCTCTCTGTCCCCCCTCCTCTCTGTCCCCCCTCCTCTCTGTCCCCCCTCTCTCTGTCCCCCCTCTCTCTGTCCCCCCCTCTCTCTGTCCCCCCCTCTCTGTCCGCCCCCTCTCTGTCCCCCTCCCGCCTCTGTCCCCCTCCCCCCTCCCCCCTCTGTCCCCCTCCCCCCTCTGTCCCCCTCCCCTCTCTGTCCCCCCCCTCTCTGTCCCCCCCCTCTCTGTCCCCCCCCCTCTCTGTCCCCCCCCTCTCTGTCCCCCCCCTCTCTGTCCCCCCCCTCTCTGCCCCCCCCTCTCTGTCCCCCCCCCTCTGTCCCCCCCCTCTCTGTCCCCCCCCTCTCTGTCCCCCCCCTCTCTGTCCCCCCCCTCTCTGCCCGCCCCCTCTCTGTCACCCCTCTCTCTGTCCGCCCCCTCTCTGTCCGCCCCCTCTCTGTCCGCCCCCTCTCTGTCCGCCCCCTCTCTGTCCGCCCCCTCTCTGTCCGCCCCCGCCTCTGTCCGCCCCCGCCTCTGTCCCCCCCGCCTCTGTCCCCCCCGCCTCTGTCCCCCCCCTCTCTGTCCCACCCCTCTCTGCCCCACCCCTCTCTGTCCCCCCCCTCTCTGTCCCCTCCCTCTCTGTTCCCCCCCTCTCTGTCCCCCCCCCTCTGTCCCCCTCCCTCTCTGTCCCCCTCCCTCTCTTTCCCCCCCCCTCTGTTCCCCCCCTCTCTGTCCCCCCCCTCTCTTTCCCCCCCCTCTCTTTCCCCCCCCTCTCTTTCCCCCCCCTCTCTGTCCCCCCCCTCTCTGTCCCTCCCCTCTCTGGCCCCCCCTCTCTGCCCCCCCCTCTCTGCCCCCCCCTCTCTGCCCCCCCCTCTCTGCCCCCCCCTCTCTGCCACCCCTCTCTGCCCCCTCCTCTCTGCCCCCTCCTCTCTGCCCCCCCTCTCTGTCCGCCCCCTCTCTGTCCCCCCCCCTCTCTGTCCCCCCCCCCCTCCCCCCCGTCCCTCTGTCCCCCCCCCGTCCCTCCCTCTGTCCCCCCCCGTCCCTTCCCCTCTGTCCCCCCCTCTCTGTCCCCCCCTCTCTGTCCCCCCCTCTCTGTCCGCCCCCTCTGTGTCCCCCCCCTCTCCGCCCCCTCTGCCCCCCCCGTCCCCTCCCCCGTCCCCCCCCCGTCTCCCCCCCCTCTGTCCCCCCCCCTCTGCCCCCCCCTCTGTTCCCCCCCCCTCTGCCCCCCCCTCTCTGCACCTCCCCTCTGTCCCCCCCCTCTCTGTCACCCCCCCTCTCTGTCACCCCCCCTCTCTGCCCGCCCCCTCTCTGTCCGCCCCCTCTCTGTCCGCCCCCTCTCTGTCCGCCCCCTTTCTGTCCCCCCCTTTCTGTCCCCCCCGCCTCTGTCCCCCCCGCCTCTGTCCCCCCCGCCTCTGTCCCCCCCCTCTCTGTCCCCTCCCTCTCTGTTCCCCCCCTCTCTGTCCCCCCCCCTGTCCCCCTCCCTCTCTGTCCCCCTCCCTCTCTTTCCCCCCCCCTCTGTTCCCCCCCTCTCTGTCCCCCCCCTCTCTGTCCCCCCCCTCTCTGTCCCCCCCCTCTCTGTCCCCCCCCTCTCTGTCCCTCCCCTCTCTGGCCCCCGCCTCTCTGGCCCC
The DNA here is from genome assembly GCF_037043375.1 of Chiloscyllium plagiosum. NCBI lineage: Eukaryota > Metazoa > Chordata > Chondrichthyes > Orectolobiformes > Hemiscylliidae > Chiloscyllium > Chiloscyllium plagiosum. The sequence continues at coordinate 1,858,433 of NW_028270169.1, forward strand.
CCCTCTCTGGCCCCCCCTCTCTGCCCCCCCTCTCTGCCCCCCCTCTCTGTCCGCCCCCTCTCTGTCCCCCCCCTCTCTGTCCCCCCCCCCCCGTACCTCTGTCCCCCCCCGTCCCTCCCTCTGTCCCCCCCCGTCCCTTCCCCTCTGTCCCCCCCTCTCTGTCCCCCCCTCTCTGTCCGCCCCCTCTGTGTCCCCCCCTCTGTGTCCCCCCCTCTCCGCCCCCCCTGCCCCCCCCGTCCCCCCCCCCCGTCCCCCCCCCCCCGTCCCCCCCCCCCGTCCCCCCCCCCCCGTCTCCCCCCCCCCGTCCCCCCCCCCCGTCTCCCCCCCCTCTGTCCCCCCCCCTCTGCCCCCCCCTCTGTCGCCCCCCCTCTGTCTCCCCCCCTCTGTCTCCCCCCCTCTCTGTCCCCCCCTCTCTGTCCCCCCCTCTCTGTCCCCCCCTCACTGTCCCCCCCTCTCTGTCCCCCCCTCTCTGTCCCCCCCTCTCTTTCCCCCCCTCTCTTTCCCCCCCTCTCTTTCCCCCCCTCTCTTTCCCCCCCTCTCTGTCCCCCCCTCTCTGTCCCCCCCTCTCTGTCCCCCCCTCTCTGTCCGCCCCCGCTCTGTGTCCCCCGCTCTGTGTCCCCCGCTCTGTGTCCCCCGCTCTGTGTCCCCCGCTCTGTGTCCTCCCCTCTCTGCCCACCCCTCTGCCCCACCCCCCTGTCCCCCCCCCCCTGTCCCCCCCCCTGTCCCCCCCCTTTTCCCCCTCTCTCTGTCCCCCCTCTCTCTGTCCCGCCCCTCTCTCTGTCCCGCCCCTCTCTCTGTCCCGCCCCTCTCTGTCCCCCCATCTGTCCCCCCCCTCTCTGCCCGCCCCCTCTCTGCCCGCCCCCTCTCTGTCCGCCCCCTCTCTGTCCGCCCCCTCTCTGTCCGCCCCCTCTCTGTCCGCCCCCTCTCTGTCCGCCCCCTCTCTGTCCGCCCCCTCTCTGTCCGCCCCCTCTCTGTCCGCCCCCTCTCTGTCCGCCCCCTTTCTGTCCCCCCCGCCTCTGTCCCCCCCGCCTCTGTCCCCCCCGCCTCTGTCCCCCCCGCCTCTGTCCCCCCCCCTCTGTCCCCCCCCCCTCTGTCCCCCCCCTCTCTGTCCCCTCCCTCTCTGTTCCCCCCCTCTCTGTCCCCCCCCTCTGTCCCCCTCCCTCTCTGTCCCCCTCCCTCTCTGTCCCCCTCCCTCTCTTTCCCCCCCCTCTGTTCCCCCCCTCTCTGTTCCCCCCCTCTCTGTCCCCCCCCTCTCTGTCCCCCCCCTCTCTGTCCCCCCCCTCTCTGTCCCCCCCCTCTCTTTCCCCCCCCTCTCTGTCCCCCCCCTCTCTGTCCCTCCCCTCTCTGGCCCCCGCCTCTCTGGCCCCCCCTCTCTGCCCCCCCCTCTCTGCCCCCTCCTCTCTGCCCCCCCTCTCTGTCCGCCCCCTCTCTGTCCCCCCCCTCTCTGTCCCCCCCCCCCCGTCCCTCTGTCCCCCCCCGTCCCTCCCTCTGTCCCCCCCCGTCCCTTCCCCTCTGTCCCCCCCTCTCTGTCCCCCCCTCTCTGTCCGCCCCCTCTGTGTCCCCCCCTCTGTGTCCCCCCCTCTCCGCCCCCCCTGCCCCCCCCGTCCCCCCCCCCCGTCCCCCCCCCCCGTCCCCCCCCCCGTCCCCCCCCCCGTCCCCGTCCCCGTCTCCCCCCCCTCTGTCCCCCCCCTCTGCCCCCTCTCTGTCCCCCCCTCTCTGTCCCCCCCTCACTGTCCCCCCCTCTCTGTCCCCCCCTCACTTTCCCCCCCTCACTTTCCCCCCCTCTCTTTCCCCCCCTCTCTTTCCCCCCCTCACTTTCCCCCCCTCACTTTCCCCCCCTCTCTGTCCCCCCCTCTCTGTCCCCCCCTCTCTGTCCCCCCCTCTCTGTCCCCCCCTCTCTGTCCCCCCCTCTCTGTCCGCCCCCGCTCTGTGTCCCCCGCTCTGTGTCCCCCGCTCTGTGTCCTCCCCTCTCTGCCCACCCCTCTGCCCCCCCCCCCTGTCCCCCCCCCCTGTCCCCCCCCCCTTTTCCCCCTCTCTCTGTCCCCCCCCTCTCTGTCCCGCCCCTCTCTCTGTCCCGCCCCTCTCTGCCCCCCCTTCTGTCCCCCCATCTGTCCCCCTCCCTCTCTGTCCCCCCCTCTCTGTCCCCCCCCTCTCTGTCACCCCCCTCTCTGTCCCCCCCCTCTCTGTCCCCCCCCTCTCTGTCCCCCCCTCTCTGTCCGCCCCCTCTCTGTCCGCCCCCTCTCTGTCCCCCCGCTCTGTGTCCCCCGCTCTGTGTCCCCCGCTCTGTGTCCCCCGCTCTGTGTCCCCCGCTCTGTGTCCCCCGCTCTGTGTCCTCCCCTCTCTGCCCCCCCGCCCCCCCTCTGTCCCCCCCCTCTGTCCCCCCCCGTCCCCCGCCCCTTTGTCCCCCCCCCCTCTGTCCCCCCCCTTTTCCCCCTCTCTGTCCCCCCCCCACTGTCCCGCCCCCTCACTGTCCCGCCCCTCTCTCTGTCCCGCCCCTCTCTCTGTCCCGCCCCCCTCTCTGCCCCCCCCCATCTGCCCCCCCCATCTGCCCCCCCATCTGTCCCCCTCCCTCTCTGTCCCCCCCCCTCTCTGTCCCCCCCCCTCTCTGTCCCCCCCCCTCTCTGCCCCCCCCTCTCTGTCCCCCCCTCTCTGTCCCCCCCTCTCTGTCCCCCCCTCTCTGTCCCCCCCTCTCTGTCCCCCCCTCACTGTCCCCCCTCTCTTTCCCCCCCTCTCTTTCCCCCCCTCTCTTTCCCCCCCTCTCTTTCCCCCCCTCTCTGTCCGCCCCCTCTCTGTCCCTCCGCTCTGTGTCTCCCGCTCTGTGTCCCCCGCTCTGTGTCCCCCCCCTGTGTCCTCCCCTCTCTGCCCCCCGCCCCCCCCTCTGTCCCCCCCCCTCTGCCCCCCCCTCTGTCCCCCCCCTCTGTCCCCCCCCCCCTGTCCCCCCCTTTCCCCCCTCTCTCTGTCCCCCCCCTCTCTGTCCCCCCCCCTCTCTGTCCCGCCCCTCTCTCTGTCCCGCCCCTCTTTCTGTCCGCCCCATCTGCCCCCCCATCTGTCCCCCCCCCTCTCTGTCCCCCCCCCTCTCTGTCCCCCCCCCTCTCTGCCCCCCCCTCTCTGCCCCCCCCTCTCTGTCCCCCCCTCTCTGCACCCCCCCCTCTGCCCCCCCCCTCTGTCCCCCCCCCTCTGTCCCCCCCCCTCTCTGTCCCCCCCCCTCTCTGTCCCCCCCCCTCTCTGTTCCCCCCTCTCTGTCCCCCCCCCTGTCCTCCCCCTCTCTGTCCTCCCCCCTCTCTGTCCTCCCCCCTCTCTGTCCCCCCCCTCTCTGTCCCCCCCCTCTCTGTCCCCCCCTCTCTGTCCCCCCCCTCTCTGCCCCCCCCCTCTGTCCCCCCCCCTCTGCCCCCCCCCTCTCTGTCCCCCCCCCTCTGCCCCCCCCTCTCTGTCCCCCCCCTCTCTGCCCCCCCCCCCCCTCTCTGCCCCCCCCGTCTCCCTCCCCTCT